>NW_026543372.1:0-32258 GCF_028750875.1 Macrosteles quadrilineatus
ATCCGAAACTGTAGATCTTGTTAAATGTAGGCTTTTACAGAATAGTTTAGACGATGAATATGTCAATCAGATTGTAAAATTACTTGTGACTGTTTTGAAGCAAAATTATTTTTGATTCAACAATAGATTTTACGAACAAACAGATGGTTTAGCTATGGGAAGTCCACTTTCGGCAATTTTGTCAGAAATATTTTTACAGCATCAGGAAAAAGAAATGTTAACGAATTTAAGAAAAAATCATGATGTAAAACTGTATGTTAGATATGTAGACGACATTATTGTTATCTTCAGACAAGCCCAGGAGCAGGAGCACGAAACGATGATGCAGACACCAAACAACCACCACCCGAACCTCACCTTTACTAACGAGTTTGAAGAAAACAAAAAGATCAAATTCCTGGACCTCACATTAGAGAGAAAAGACAGCAAGATAGAGTTTGACATCTACAGGAAACCTACGCAAACGGACACTACAATCAACAACAAGTCTATCCATCCGACAATCCACAAGACCGCAGCCTTTAGATCTATGCTGTACCGAGCCTATAAGATCCCACTTAGCCAAACCAATAGGAAAAAAGAACTGGACACCATTAAGAAGATCGCTCAAGTGAATGGATTTCGGACCAAGACGATAGAGGACATCGCAAGGAAGACGAGGAGGAAAATCGATAGACAGAATACACTACACAGCAGAACAACATTAGAAGAGATAAAAGAGGAAAACACTAGATATATCACATTTAGCTACACGGGGACTACAACACAAAGGACTGCTAACAGATTCAAGAAATACGGAGTTTCAATAGCCTACAGGACTCAGAACACCATGAGTAAAATACTGCATCCAAAAATAGAAGATTGTAACAAATTCGACACTTCAGGCATATATAAAATCAATTGTGACGATTGTGATAGCTTCTACATTGGACAGACTGTGAACTTCGTTAACCGCTTCATAAAACCACATATCTGCATGGAGGAACAACAAACCGGAAAGATCAAATGTCGCACAACACCTGTTACAAAATGGGCACTCACTAGGAAAAATGGAGGATAGTCTAGATATTTTAAAGAATTGTAAGAAAGGATATGTAATGAATGCTTGGGAAGAATTGTATATTTATAAGGAAAAATGTAAAGATAGAAATAAGTTGATTAATGAACAAATACATTCTGATTCCAGTTGCACTTATAAAAATGTATTGGCCGGTGCTTCCGGTAGCCAATAGGGTATAAGTAGGGACGCCATTCAAGATTCTTGTCATTCGCCTATTGGGTCTGATGATGATTGGAGTGTCCAATCGAAATCGATCACTACTTACCACCTTTTTTGTATATTTACCGTCTTGTGAGTAACAGTATAAGCGTAAATATATGTTTTAAGTGTTATAAGACGTTTCTTTTATTTACTTTCCGTAAATTTAATAACACGTACAATGCTGATCAAGAAGTTATTTAGTGAAGCTAGTCAAGCAAAATTAGCAGCAAAATATAGGGATACAAGAATCAAGATTTCCATGAAGATTGCAGATATTTACTTCAAACAAAGAATGCATCAAGAAGAGAATTACACCACAATACGCTAAAATCAAAGTCAACTGTAACACTACTGCCGCTAAAAGTGTAACGAGTTATTTTTCCTAGGGGGGTAATTATTTGCTATTTGGCCGCGCACCGATTGATGAGGTGAGTGAGCGGCGGCAGCGAGGCTAGCGAGCGCCCTTTGACCCTGCTTATCAGTGCCGATAAGCCTGGGATATCCTAGATCTTCATGATAGCCTAGGACAGAGACATTCGAGTCGTAAATCCCGTGCAGTGAAGAGCGAGCGTGTGTCTAGTGAGACGTCCAGTGGTGTACGTGACAGTGGTGTCGGAGTATGCTGGTGGTGTGATCGCGCCGAGTGTTGGTGTAAGTTGGGTACTGACCCACTTGTGGTGAGTGGACGACTTGATATTATTAGTTTGATAACATTAATATCTGGTTTTATTGCGAGAGTTAGAAGCCTGACGGTAGTTAGGATTTATATTAGTCAGGAATAATATTAAAGTGTATTCCTGACGGTTCTGGGCAGGTGCTAGAGATACAAGATACAAGATACAAGATACAAGAATACTTTATTTACAATCTTTAAGATTGAAAGGGCGTCAATACAGAATTGTGCAATTGCTATATAAAAGTCAAAACAAATTGTTATTTTTTAAGAATAAAAAATAGCTTATCAGAGTTCTTGCAGTGATGATTTATTCAAGTTCTTGCCAAGACAAATACTCATTCAGACTATAAAATGGTCTATGTAACAGCCAGCACTTTAGTTCTTTCTTCAGTTTTCTGGGTTGAAGAGACTTCAAGTGGACGGGAAGGACGTTAAAAAACTTGGCACGCATGTATGAGGGTTTCTCTTCATAGAGCCTTGTGTTGTGAGCAGGAAGGTTGTAATCATTTCTTCGTCTTGTGTTGTATGAGTGCACCTCCTGATGACGACAGGTCCTGGAAGAGTCGACAATGGTAAGAGTCCGTAGTATGAAGAGGTTGACTACGGTCAGGATTTTTAACCTCCTAAACTGTGGTCTGCAACTATCTGTTGTCTCAATGCCAGTCAGGGTTCGAACAGCCCTCTTTTGCATGATGAGAACTCTGTTAAGGTTCTGTGCCGACGATCCACCCCACACCACAATGCCATAACAGAGAATACTCTCAAGAAGGGCATAGTATGCTGTTAGTGCCGCCTCTTCTGTGCTCACAGCCATTGTTCTTCTCAGTGCAAAAATTGCGGTGCTTAGCTTATGGCAGAGTGCTTCAATGTGTTCGTCCCTAGAGCGAAATAATATAATTTAATTGGCTGTAGTAGTTATTATTTTGCGTTGTACCTAGAGTTAGTTATATTACTAATAACTCTGAGGCCCGACAAACCTAGGCTGCACGATTTAGCGTGCGTAGTTGGAAGCACGAGGCCAGTAGGCTAGTAGCTAGTTTTATTAGCCTATTAACAGAAGCCCAGCTAAGTAACATAAAGTTGGCAGTAGCAGTAGTAGGGTTGTTATTGTTTATTCATTTGATTATTTTAATTTAACCTGAACAGCTTGTTTGGTAGTCCAACACGTTATCTCGGTAGCTTGGATAGCGGAGTACCGGCTATCAGATAATATATTTATCTAGTGTTTGGAACGTATTTAACAGTTATTTATCTGCTACTAAGTAGCTCAATATTTTAATAGTGCAATTGCCATTTAGTTTTGCCTGTCTGGCTTGGTATTTATTGAGACCAGCTATTCGTGGCGTAGTCACTCTACCTATAGTGTACTTGTATATTATTATGTGGTACGATTATTGAGTGAACTGATTGATTCTTAGCTTGGGCATTAGAGTTGTGTATTGGATTATAGTGGCCTAGTAGACCCCGCCTTTTGATAACTCGCGTTGTGGTTTTTATTGGCAAGTCGTCGTGTAACTCACTGTGTTTTAGGCACTCTGGGCTTTACTATTGGATAGTTAGGACGAAGCCCGAGTTGCGTAGTCAGCAACGACCCCCTAGGAGTGTGGAGAATCGGCGTAGGCCTGGTAGTGATTATTGCACGTTTGTTTTGTGACTTGTTTTTGACTTGTTCACAGTGCCCGTGTATGAGCCAGTCCTATACCGGTTAGACCCGGCTATTGGCCTAGTGGTTTCCCCGACCTTATCGCAGACCCTGGAACTTTACCCAGCCATTGTAGGCTGAGCTATCCCCGGCAAACGGTTGCGACTGCTGCACTTTTAATTAATATATTTTTTTCCAGTGCAGAAAATTTCGTCGCAAGATGGCGCCTGCGAACAGGGACTATGGTTGGCAGTGGTGCTGAGTTGCTGACGTATTAACGGCGCCCGAACAAAATAATTTTATTTGTGCAGATTTGCTGCGGACTTGTGCAGATTGGCTGCGGACCTGAACTGTTGAGCAGAGTTTTAGGCAGACCTGCTGTGATTTTATAGTCGGTTGGGTAGGCCTAACCTGTTTTCTGTTACAGCGTGGTGCGTTGTGAACCCTAATTTATTTAGTGGTTGTGTACATAGATATTAGTTAGTAATTTTAATTTTGCTAATTAATTGAGCCTTATCATTGAATATTATTTGAGTGAGAACCCTTATTGTGTATTTGTGGTAATATTATAGGAAGGATAATATACAAATAAATATATAAAAATGTTTTTGATCATAATATAAATACATATTTTATAATATTTTTATAATTATAATTATATATGAATGAACACTTTTTAATAATGTTTTTAATAATAATAATACATATATATTAATATTATAGTAAGGATAATATGCAATTAAATATTGACAGGTTTTTTTTATCATAATATAAATACATATTTTATAATTTTTATATAAAAATAATTATATATGAATGAACACTTTTTAATGATGTTTTTGTTATTAATAATACATATATAATAATATTATAGGAAGGATAATATACAAATAAATATATATAAATGTTTTTGATCATAATATAAATACATATTTTATAATATTTTTATAATAATAATTATATATGAATGAACACTTTTGAATAATGTTTTTGTTATTAATAATACATATATAATAATATTATAGGAAGGATAATATACAAATAAATATATATAAATGTTTTTGATCATAATATAAATACATATTTTATAATAATAATTATATATGAATGAACACTTTTTAATAATGTTTTTGTTATTAATAATACATATATAATAATATTATAGGAAGGATAATATGCAAATAAATATTCACAGGTTTTTTTATCATAATATAAATACATATTTTAAAGTTTTTTATAATAATAATAATATATGAATGAACACTTTTTAGTAATGTTTTTGTAATTAATAATACAAATATAATAATATTATAGAAACGATAATATGCAAATAAATATTGACAGGTTTTTTTGATCATAATATAAATACATAGTTTAAAGTTTTTTTATAATAATAATTATATATGAATGAACACTTTTTAGTAATGTTTTTGTAATTAATAATACAAATATAATAATATTATAGAAACGATAATATGCAAATAAATATTGACAGGTTTTTTTGATCATAATATAAATACATAGTTTAAAGTTTTTTTATAATTATAATTATATATGAATGAACACTTTTTAATAATGTTTTTGTTATGCATAATACATATATAATAATATTATAGGAAGGATAATATACAAATAAATATATATAAATTTTTTTGATCATAATATAAATACATATTTTATAATATTTTTATAATAATAATAATATATGAATGAACACTTTTTAATAATGTTTTTGTTATGAATAATACATATATAATAATATTATAGGAAGGATAATATACAAATAAATATATATAAATGTTTTTGATCATAATATAAATACATATTTAATAATATTTTTATAATTATAATTATATATGAATGAACACTTTTTAATAATGTTTTTAATAATAATAATACATATATATTAATATTATAGTAAGGATAATATGCAATTAAATATTGACAGGTTTTTTTTATCATAATATAAATACATATTTTAAAATTTTTATATAAAAATAATTATATATGAATGAACACTTTTTAATTATGTTTTTGTAATTAATAATACATATATAATAATATTATAGGAAGGATAATATGCAAATAAATATTCACAGGTTTTTTTTATCATAATATAAATACATATTTTAAAGTTTTTTATAATAATAATTATATATGAATGAACACTTTTTAGTAATGTTTTTGTAATTAATAATACAAATATAATAATATTATAGAAACGATAATATGAAAATAAATATTGACAGGTTTTTTTTATCATAATATAAATACATATTTTAAAGTTTTTTATAATAATAATTATATATGAATGAACACTTTTTAGTAATGTTTTTGTAATTAATAATACAAATATAATAATAATATTATAGAAACGATAATATGAAAATAAATATTGACAGGTTTTTTTGATCATAATATAAATACATAGTTTAAAGTTTTTTTATAATTATAATTATATATGAATGAACACTTTTTAATAATGTTTTTGTTATGAATAATACATATATAATAATATTATAGGAAGGATAATATACAAATAAATATATATAAATGTTTTTGATCATAATATAAATACATATTTTATAATATTTTTATAATAATAATTATATATGAATGAACACTTTTTAATAATGTTTTTGTTATTAATAATACATATATAATAATATTATAGGAAGGATAATATACAAATAAATATATATAAATGTTTTTGATCATAATATAAATACATATTTTATAATATTTTTATAATTATAATTATATATGAATGAACACTTTTTTAAAATGATTTTAATAATAATAATACATATATATTAATATTATAGTAAGGATAATATGCAATTAAATATTGACAGGTTTTTTTTATCATATTATAAATACATATTTTAAAATTTTTATATAAAAATAATTATATATGAATGAACACTTTTTAATGATGTTTTTGTAATTAATAATACATATATAATAATATTATGGGAAGAATAATATGCAAATAAATATTCACAGGTTTTTTTTATCATAATATAAATACATATTTTAAAGTTTTTTATAATAATAATTATATATGAATGAACACTTTTTAGTAATGTTTTTGTAATTAATAATACAAATATAATATTATTATAGAAACGATAATATGAAAATAAATATTGACAGGTTTTTTTGATCATAATATAAATACATAGTTTAAAGTTTTTTTATAATTATAATTATATATGAATGAACACTTTTTAATAATGTTTTTGTTATGAATAATACATATATAATAATATTATAGGAAGGATAATATACAAATAAATATATATAAATGTTTTTGATCATAATATAAATACATATTTTATAATATTTTTATAATTATAATTATATATGAATGAACACTATTTAATAATGTTTTTGTAATTAATAATACATATATATTAAAATTATAGTAAGGATAATATGCAATTAAATATTGCCAGGTTTTTTTTATCATAATATAAATACATATTTTAAAATTTTTATATAAAAATAATTTTATATGAATGAACACTTTTTAATGATGTTTTTGTAATTAATAATACATATATAATAATATTATAGGAAGGATAATATGCAAATAAATATTCACAGGTTTTTTTTATCGTAATATAAATACATATTTAAAAGTTTTTTATAATAATAATTATATATGAATGAACACTTTTTAGTAATGTTTTTGTAATTAATAATACAAATATAATAATATTATCGAAACGATAATATGAAAATAAGTATTGACAGGTTTTTTTGATCATAATATAAATACATAGTTTAAAGTTTTTTTATAATTATAATTATATATGAATGAACACTTTTTAATAATGTTTTTGTTATGAATAGTACATATATAATAATATTATAGGAAGGATAATATACAAATAAATATATAAAAATGTTTTTGATCATAATATAAATACATATTTTATAATATTTTTATAATTATAATTATATATGAATGAACACTTTTTAATAATGTTTTTAATAATAATAATACATATATATTAATATTATAGTAAGGATAATATGCAATTAAATATTGACAGGTTTTTTTTTATCATAATATAAATACATATTTTATAATTTTTATATAAAAATAATTATATATGAATGAACACTTTTTAATGATGTTTTTGTTATTAATAATACATATATAATAATATTATAGGAAGGATAATATACAAATAAATACATATAAATGTTTTTGATCATAATATAAATACATATTTTATAATATTTTTATAATAATAATTATATATGAATGAACACTTTTTAATGATGTTTTTGTAATTAATAATACATATATAATAATATTATAGGAAGGATAATATGCAAATAAATATTCACAGTTTTTTTTTATCATAATATAAATACATATTTAAAAGTTTCTTATAATAATAATTATATATGAATGAACACTTTTTAGTAATGTTTTTAATAATAATAATACATATATATTAATATTATAGTAAGGATAATATGCAATTAAATATTGACAGGTTTTTTTATCATAATATAAATACATATTTTATAATTTTTATATAAAAATAATTATATATGAATGAACACTTTTTAATGATGTTTTTGTTATTAATAATACATATATAATAATATTATAGGAAGGATAATATACAAATAAATATATATAAATGTTTTTGATCATAATATAAATACATATTTTATAATATTTTTATAATTATAATTATATATGAATGAACACTTTTGAATAATGTTTTTGTTATTAATAATACATATATAATAATATTATAGGAAGGATAATATACAAATAAATATATATAAATGTTTTTGATCATAATATAAATACATATTTTATAATATTTTTATAATAATAATTATATATGAATGAACACTTTTTAATAATGTTTTTGTTATTAATAATACATATATAACAATATTATAGGAAGGATAATATGCAAATAAATATTTACAGGTTTTTTTTATCATAATATAAATACATATTTTAAAGTTTTTTATAATAATAATATATGAACACTTTTTAGTAATGTTTTTGTAATTAATAATCCAAATATAATAATATTATAGAAACGATAATATGCAAATAAATATTGACAGGTTTTTTTAATCATAATATAAATACATAGTTTAAAGTTTTTTTATAATAATAATTATATATGAATGAACACTTTTTAGTAATGTTTTTGTAATTAATAATACAAATATAATAATATTATAGAAACGATAATATGCAAATAAATATTGACAGGTTTTTTTGATCATAATATAAATACATAGTTTAAAGTTTTTTTATAATAATAATTATATATGAATGAACACTTTTTAGTAATGTTTTTGTAATCAATAATACAAATATAATAATATTATAGAAACGATAATATGCAAATAAATATAGACAGGTTTTTTTGATCATAATATAAATACATAGTTTAAAGTTTTTTTATAATTATAATTATATATGAATGAACACTTTTTAATAATGTTTTTGTTATGAATAATACATATATAATAATATTATAGGAAGGATAATATACAAATAAATATATATAAATGTTTTTGATCATAATATAAATACATATTTTATAATATTTTTATAATAATAATTATATATGAATGAACACTTTTTAATAATGTTTTTGTTATTAATAATACATATATAACAATATTATAGGAAGGATAATATGCAAATAAATATTCACAGGTTTTTTTATCATAATATAAATACATATTTTAAAGTTTTTTATAATAATAATAATATATGAACACTTTTTAGTAATGTTTTTGTAATTAATAATCCAAATATAATAATATTATAGAAACGATAATATGCAAATAAATATTGACAGGTTTTTTTAATCATAATATAAATACATAGTTTAAAGTTTTTTTATAATAATAATTATATATGAATGAACACTTTTTAGTAATGTTTTTGTAATTAATAATACAAATATAATAATATTATAGAAACGATAATATGCAAATAAATATTGACAGGTTTTTTTGATCATAATATAAATACATAGTTTAAAGTTTTTTTATAATAATAATTATATATAAATGAACACTTTTTAGTAATGTTTTTGTAATTAATAATACAAATATAATAATATTATAGAAACGATAATATACAAATAAATATAGACAGGTTTTTTTGATCATAATATAAATACATAGTTTAAAGTTTTTTTATAATTATAATTATATATGAATGAACACTTTTTAATAATGTTTTTGTTATGAATAATACATATATAATAATATTATAGGAAGGATAATATACAAATAAATATATATAAATGTTTTTGATCATAATATAAATACATATTTTATAATAATTTTATAATAATAATAATATATGAATGAACACTTTTTAATAATGTTTTTGTTATTAATAATACATATATAATAATATTATAGGAAGGATAATATACAAATAAATATATAAAAATGTTTTTGATCATAATATAAATACATATTTTATAATATTTTTATAATAATAATTATATATGAATGAACACTTTTTAATAAAGTTTTTGTTATTAATAACACATATATAATAATATTATAGGAAGGATAATATGCAAATAAATATTCACAGGTTTTTTTATCATAATATAAATACATATTTTAAAGTTTTTTATAATAATAATAATATATGAATGAACACTTTTTAGTAATGTTTTTGTAATTAATAATACAAATATAATAATATTATAGAAACGATAATATGCAAATAAATATTGACAGGTTTTTTTGATCATAATATAAATACATAGTTTAAAGTTTTTTTATAATAATAATTATATATGAATGAACACTTTTTAGTAATGTTTTTGTAATTAATAATACAAATATAATAATATTATAGAAACGATAATATGCAAATAAATATTGACAGGTTTTTTTGATCATAATATAAATACATAGTTTAAAGTTTTTTTATAATTATAATTATATATGAATGAACACTTTTTAATCATGTTTTTGATATGAATAATACATATATAATAATATTATAGGAAGGATAATATACAAATAAATATATATAAATGTTTTTGATTATAATATAAATACATATTTTATAATATTTTTATAATAATAATTATATATGAATGAACACTTTTTAATAATGTTTTTGTTATTAATAATACATATATAATAATATTATAGGAAGGATAATATACAAATAAATATATATAAATGTTTTTGATCATAATATAAATACATATTTTATAATATTTTTATAATTATAATTATATATGATGAACACTTTTTAATAATGATTTTAATAATAATAATACATATATATTAATATTATAGTAAGGATAATATGCAATTAAATATTGACAGATTTTTTTTATCATATTATAAATACATATTTTAAAATTTTTATATAAAAATAATTATATATGAATGAACAATTTTTAATGATGTTTTTGTAATTAATAATACATATATAATAATATTATAGGAAGGATAATATGCAAATAAATATTCACAGGTTTTTTTATCATAATATAAATACATATTTTAAAGTTTTTTATAATAATAATTATATATGAATGAACACTTTTTAGTAATGTTTTTGTAATTAATAATACAAATATAATAATATTATAGAAACGATAATATGAAAATAAATATTGACAGGTTTTTTTGATCATAATATAAATACATAGTTTAAAGTTTTTTTATAATTATAATTATATATGAATGAACACTTTTTAATAATGTTTTTGTTATGAATAATACATATATAATAATATTATAGGAAGGATAATATACAAATAAATATATAAAAATGTTTTTGATCATAATATAAATACATATTTTATAATATTTTTATAATTATAATTATATATGAATGAACACTTTTTAATAATGTTTTTAATAATAATAATACATATATATTAATATTATAGTAAGGATAATATGCAATTAAATATTGACAGGTTTTTTTTTATCATAATATAAATACATATTTTATAATATTTTTATAATAATAATTATATATGAATGAACACTTTTTAATAATGTTTTTGTTATTAATAATACATATATAATAATATTATAGGAAGGATAATATACAAATAAATATATATAAATGTTTTTGATCATAATATAAATACATATTTTATAATATTTTTATAATAATAATTATATATGAATGAACACTTTTGAATAATGTTTTTGTTATTAATAATACATATATAATAATATTATAGGAAGGATAATATACAAATAAATATATATAAATGTTTTTGATCATAATATAAATACATATTTTATAATATTTTTATAATAATAATTATATATGAATGAACACTTTTTAATAATGTTTTTGTTATTAATAATACATATATAATAATATTATAGGAAGGATATATGCAAATAAATATTCACAGGTTTTTTTGATCATAATATAAATACATAGTTTAAAGTTTTTTTATAATAATAATTATATATGAATGAACACTTTTTAGTATTGTTTTTGTAATTAATAATACAAATATAATAATATTATAGAAACGATAATATGCAAATAAATATTGACAGGTTTTTTTTTTATCATAATATAAATACATAGTTTAAAGTTTTTTTATAATTATAATTATATATGAATGAACACTTTTTAATAATGTTTTTGTTATGAATAATACATATATAATAATATTATAGGAAGGATAATATACAAATAAATATATATAAATGTTTTTGATCATAATATAAATACATATTTTATAATATTTTTATAATAATAATAATATATGAATGAACACTTTTTAATAATGTTTTTGTTATGAATAATACATATATAATAATATTATAGGAAGGATAATATACAAATAAATATATATAAATATTTTTGATCATAATATAAATACATATTTTATAATATTTTTATAATAATAATTATATATGAATGAACACTTTTTAATAATGTTTTTGTTATTAATAATACATATATAATAATATTATAGGAAGGATAATATACAAATAAATATATATACATGTTTTTGATCATAATATAAATACATATTTTATAATATTTTTATAATTACAATTATATATGAATGAACACTTTTTAATAATGTTTTTTATAATAATAATACATATATATTAATATTATAGTAAGGATAATATGCAATTAAATATTGACAGGTTTTTTTATCATAATATAAATACATATTTTAAAATTTTTATATAAAAATAATTATATATGAATGAACACTTTTTAATGATGTTTTTGTTATTAATAATACATATATAATAATATTATAGGAAGGATAATATACAAATAAATATATATAAATGTTTTTGATCATAATATAAATACATATTTTATAATATTTTTATAATAATAATTTTATATGAATGAATACTTTTGAATAATGTTTTTGTTATTAATAATACATATATAATAATATTACAGGAAGGATAATATACAAATAAATATATATAAATGTTTTTGATCATAATATAAATACATATTTTATAATATTTTTATAATAATAATTATATATGAATGAACACTTTTTAATGATGTTTTTGTAATTAAAAATACATATATAATAATATTATAGGAAGGATAATATGCAAATAAATATTCACAGTTTTTTTTTATCATAATATAAATACATATTTAAAAGTTTTTTATAATAATAATTATATATGAATGAACACTTTTTAGTAATGTTTTTGTAATTAATAATACAAATATAATAATATAATAGAAACGATAATATGAAAATAAATATTGACAGGTTTTTTTGATCATAATATAAATACTTATTTTAAAGTTTTTTTATAATTATAATTATATATGAATGAACACTTTTTAATAATGTTTTTGTTATGAATAATACATATATAATAATATTATAGGAAGGAAAATATACAAATAAATATATATAAATGTTTTTGATCATAATATAAATACATATTTTAAAATTTTTATATAAAAATAATTTTATATGAATGAACACTTTTCAATGATGTTTTTGTAATTAATAATACATATATAATAATATTATAGGAAGGATAATATACAAATAAATATATATAAATGTTTTTGATCATAATATAAATACATATTTTATAATATTTTTATAATAATAATTATATATGAATGAACACTTTTTAATAATGTTTTTGTTATTAATAATACATATATAATAATATTATAGGAAGGATAATATGCAAATAAATATTCACATGTTTTTTTGATCATAATATAAATACATAGTTTAAAGTTTTTTTATAATAATAATTATATATGAATGAACACTTTTTAGTATTGTTTTTGTAATTAATAATACAAATATAATAATATTATAGAAACGATAATATGCAAATAAATATTGACAGGTTTTTTTTTATCATAATATAAATACATAGTTTAAAGTTTTTTTATAATTATAATTATATATGAATGAACACTTTTTAATAATGTTTTTGTTATGAATAATACATATATAATAATATTATAGGAAGGATAATATACAAATAAATATATATAAATGTTTTTGATCATAATATAAATACATATTTTATAATATTTTTATAATAATAATAATATATGAATGAACACTTTTTAATAATGTTTTTGTTATGAATAATACATATATAATAATATTATAGGAAGGATAATATACAAATAAATATATATAAATATTTTTGATCATAATATAAATACATATTTTATAATATTTTTATAATAATAATTATATATGAATGAACACTTTTTAATAATGTTTTTGTTATTAATAATACATATATAATAATATTATAGGAAGGATAATATACAAATAAATATATATACATGTTTTTGATCATAATATAAATACATATTTTATAATATTTTTATAATTACAATTATATATGAATGAACACTTTTTAATAATGTTTTTTATAATAATAATACATATATATTAATATTATAGTAAGGATAATATGCAATTAAATATTGTCAGGTTTTTTTATCATAATATAAATACATATTTTAAAATTTTTATATAAAAATAATTATATATGAATGAACACTTTTTAATGATGTTTTTGTTATTAATAATACATATATAATAATATTATAGGAAGGATAATATACAAATAAATATATATAAATGTTTTTGATCATAATATAAATACATATTTTATAATATTTTTATAATAATAATTTTATATGAATGAATACTTTTGAATAATGTTTTTGTTATTAATAATACATATATAATAATATTACAGGAAGGATAATATACAAATAAATATATATAAATGTTTTTGATCATAATATAAATACATATTTTATAATATTTTTATAATAATAATTATATATGAATGAACACTTTTTAATGATGTTTTTGTAATTAAAAATACATATATAATAATATTATAGGAAGGATAATATGCAAATAAATATTCACAGTTTTTTTTTATCATAATATAAACATATTTAAAAGTTTTTTATAATAATAATTATATATGAATGAACACTTTTTAGTAATGTTTTTGTAATTAATAATACAAATATAATAATATAATAGAAACGATAATATGAAAATAAATATTGACAGGTTTTTTTTGATCATAATATAAATACTTATTTTAAAGTTTTTTTATAATTATAATTATATATGAATGAACACTTTTTAATAATGTTTTTGTTATGAATAATACATATATAATAATATTATAGGAAGGAAAATATACAAATAAATATATATAAATGTTTTTGATCATAATATAAATACATATTTTAAAATTTTTATATAAAAATAATTTTATATGAATGAACACTTTTCAATGATGTTTTTGTAATTAATAATACATATATAATAATATTATAGGAAGGATAATATGCAAATAAATATTCACAGGTTTTTTTTATCATAATATAAATACATATTTTAAAGTTTTTTATAATAATAATTATATATGAATGAACACTTTTTAGTAATGTTTTTGTAATTAATAATACAAATATAATAATATTATAGAAACGATAATATGCAAATAAATATTGACAGGTTTTTTTTGATCATAATATAAATACATAGTTTAAAGTTTTTTTATAATAATAATTATATATGAATGAACACTTTTTAGTAATGTTTTTGTAATTAATAATACAAATATAATAATATTATAGAAACGATAATATGCAAATAAATATTGACAGGTTTTTTTGATCATAATATAAATACATAGTTTAAAGTTTTTTTATAATAATAATTATATATGAATGAACACTTTTTAGTAATGTTTTTGTAATTAATAATACAAATATAATAATATTATAGAAACGATAATATGCAAATAAATATTGACAGGTTTTTTTGATCATAATATAAATACATAGTTTAAAGTTTTTTTATAATTATAATTATATATGAATGAACACTTTTTAATAATGTTTTTGTTATGAATAATACATATATGATAATATTATAGGAAGGATAATTTACAAATAAATATATATAAATGTTTTTGAATCATAATATAAATACATATTTTATAATATTTTTTATAATTATAATTATATATGAATGAACACTTTTTAATAATGTTTTTAATAATAATAATACATATATAATTAAATTATAGTAAGGATAATATGCAATTAAATATTGACAGGTTTTTTTTATCATAATATAAATACATATTTAAAACTTTTATATAAAAATAATTTTATATGAATGAACACTTTTTAATGATGTTTTTGTAATTAATAATACATATATAATAATATTATAGGAAGGATAATTTGCAAATAAATATTCACAGGTTTTTTTTATCATAATATAAATACATATTTTAAAGTTTTTTATAATAATAATTATATATGAATGAACACTTTTTAGTAATGTTTTTGTAATTAATAATACAAATATAATAATATTATAGAAACGATAATATGCAAATAAATATTGACAGGTTTTTTTGATCATAATATAAATCGTAGTTTAAAGTTTTTTTATAATAATAATTATATATGAATGAACACTTTTTAGTAATGTTTTTGTAATTAATAATACAAATATAATAATATTATAGAAACGATATTATGCAAAATAAATATTGACAGGTTTTTTTTGATCATAATATAAATACATAGTTTAAAGTTTTTTTATAATAATAATTATATATGAATGAACACTTTTTAGTAATGTTTTTGTAATTAATACTACAAATATAATAATATTATAGAAACGATAATATGCAAATAAATATTGACAGGTTTTTTTGATCATAATATAAATACATAGTTTAAAGTTTTTTTATAATTATAATTATATATGAATGAACACTTTTTAATAATGTTTTTGTTATGAATAATACATATATAATAATATTATAGGAAGGATAATTTACAAATAAATATATATAAATGTTTTTGATCATAATATAAATACATATTTTATAATATTTTTATAATAATAATTATATATGAATGAACACTTTTTAATAATGTTTTTAATAATAATAATACATATATATTAAAATTATAGTAAGGATAATATGCAATTAAATATTGACAGGTTTTTTTTATCATAATATAAATACATATTTTAAAATTTTTATATAAAAATAATTTTATATGAATGAACACTTTTTAATGATGTTTTTGTAATTAATAATACATATATAATAATATTATAGGAAGGATAATATGCAAATAAATATTCACAGGTTTTTTTTATCGTAATATAAATACATATTTAAAAGTTTTTTATAATAATAATTATATATGAATGAACACTTTTTAGTAATGTTTTTGTAATTAATAATACAAATATAATAATATTATAGAAACGATAATATGAAAATAAGTATTGACAGGTTTTTTTGATCATAATATAAATACATAGTTTAAAGTTTTTTTATAATTTAAATTATATATGAATGAACACTTTTTAATAATGTTTTTGTTATGAATAGTACATATATAATAATATTATAGGAAGGATAATATACAAATAAATATATAAAAATGTTTTTGATCATAATATAAATACATATTTTATAATATTTTTATAATTATAATTATATATGAATGAACACTTTTTAATAATGTTTTTAATAATAATAATACATATATCAATATTATAGTAAGGATAATATGCAATTAAATATTGACAGGTTTTTTTTATCATAATATAAATACATATTTTATAATTTTTATATAAAAATAATTATATATGAATGAACACTTTTTAATGATGTTTTTGTTATTAATAATACATATATAATAATATTATAGGAAGGATAATATACAAATAAATACATATAAATGTTTTTGATCATAATATAAATACATATTTTATAATATTTTTATAATAATAATTATATATGAATGAACACTTTTTAATGATGTTTTTGTAATTAATAATACATATATAATAATATTATAGGAAGGATAATATGCAAATAAATATTCACAGTTTTTTTTTATCATAATATAAATACATATTTAAAAGTTTCTTATAATAATAATTATATATGAATGAACACTTTTTAGTAATGTTTTCTGTAATTAATAATACAAATATAATAATATTATAGAAACGATAATATGAAAATAAATATTGACAGGTTTTTTTTGATCATAATATAAATACATAGTTTAAAGTTTTTTTATAATTATAATTATATATGAATGAACACTTTTTAATAATGTTTTTGTTATGAATAATACATATATAATAATATTATAGGAAGGATAATATACAAATAAATATATAAAAATGTTTTTGATCATAATATAAATACATATTTTATAATATTTTTATAATTATAATTATATATGAATGAACACTTTTTAATAATGTTTTTAATAATAATAATACATATATATTAATATTATAGTAAGGATAATATGCAATTAAATATTGACAGGTTTTTTTTTATCATAATATAAATACATATTTTATAATTTTTATATAAAAATAATTATATATGAATGAACACTTTTTAATGATGTTTCTTGTTATTAATAATACATATATAATAATATTATTAGGAAGGATAATCTACAAATAAATATATATAAATGTTTTTGATCATAATATAAATACATATTTTATAATATTTTTATAATTATAATTATATATGAATGAACACTTTTGAATAATGTTTTTGTTATTAATAATACATATATAATAATATTATAGGAAGGATAATATACAAATAAATATATATAAATGTTTTTGATCATAATATTTTTATAATAATAATTATATATGAATGAACACTTTTTAATAATGTTTTTGTTATTAATAATACAAATATAATATTATTATAGAAACGATAATATGAAAATAAATATTGACAGGTTTTTTTGATCATAATATAAATACATATTTTAAAATTTTTATATAAAAATAATTTTATATGAATGAACACTTTTTAATGATGTTTTTGTAATTAATAATACATATATAATAATATTATAGGAAGGATAATATGCAAATAAATATTCACAGGTTTTTTTTATCGTAATATAAATACATATTTAAAAGTTTTTTATAATAATAATTATATATGAATGAACACTTTTTAGTAATGTTTTTGTAATTAATAATACAAATATAATAATATTATCGAAACGATAATATGAAAATAAGTATTGACAGGTTTTTTTGATCATAATATAAATACATAGTTTAAAGTTTTTTTATAATTATAATTATATATGAATGAACACTTTTTAATAATGTTTTTGTTATGAATAGTACATATATAATAATATTATAGGAAGGATAATATACAAATAAATATATAAAAATGTTTTTGATCATAATATAAATACATATTTTATAATATTTTTATAATTATAATTATATATGAATGAACACTTTTTAATAATGTTTTTAATAATAATAATACATATATATTAATATTATAGTAAGGATAATATGCAATTAAATATTGACAGGTTTTTTTTTATCATAATATAAATACATATTTTATAATTTTTATATAAAAATAATTATATATGAATGAACACTTTTTAATGATGTTTTTGTTATTAATAATACATATATAATAATATTATAGGAAGGATAATATACAAATAAATACATATAAATGTTTTTGATCATAATATAAATACATATTTTATAATATTTTTATAATAATAATTATATATGAATGAACACTTTTTAATGATGTTTTTGTAATTAATAATACATATATAATAATATTATAGGAAGGATAATATGCAAATAAATATTCACAGTTTTTTTTTATCATAATATAAATACATATTTAAAAGTTTCTTATAATAATAATTATATATGAATGAACACTTTTTAGTAATGTTTTTAATAATAATAATACATATATATTAATATTATAGTAAGGATAATATGCAATTAAATATTGACAGGTTTTTTTATCATAATATAAATACATATTTTATAATTTTTATATAAAAATAATTATATATGAATGAACACTTTTTAATGATGTTTTTGTTATTAATAATACATATATAATAATATTATAGGAAGGATAATATACAAATAAATATATATAAATGTTTTTGATCATAATATAAATACATATTTTATAATATTTTTATAATTATAATTATATATGAATGAACACTTTTGAATAATGTTTTTGTTATTAATAATACATATATAATAATATTATAGGAAGGATAATATACAAATAAATATATATAAATGTTTTTGATCATAATATAAATACATATTTTATAATATTTTTATAATAATAATTATATATGAATGAACACTTTTTAATAATGTTTTTGTTATTAATAATACATATATAACAATATTATAGGAAGGATAATATGCAAATAAATATTCACAGGTTTTTTTTATCATAATATAAATACATATTTTAAAGTTTTTTATAATAATAATATATGAACACTTTTTAGTAATGTTTTTGTAATTAATAATCCAAATATAATAATATTATAGAAACGATAATATGCAAATAAATATTGACAGGTTTTTTTAATCATAATATAAATACATAGTTCAAAGTTTTTTTATAATAATAATTATATATGAATGAACACTTTTTAGTAATGTTTTTGTAATTAATAATACAAATATAATAATATTATAGAAACGATAATATGCAAATAAATATTGACAGGTTTTTTTGATCATAATATAAATACATAGTTTAAAGTTTTTTTATAATAATAATTATATATGAATGAACACTTTTTAGTAATGTTTTTGTAATCAATAATACAAATATAATAATATTATAGAAACGATAATATGCAAATAAATATAGACAGGTTTTTTTTATCATAATATAAATACATAGTTTAAAGTTTTTTTATAATAATAATTATATATGAATGAACACTTTTTAATAATGTTTTTGTTATTAATAATACATATATAACAATATTATAGGAAGGATAATATGCAAATAAATATTCACAGGTTTTTTTATCATAATATAAATACATATTTTAAAGTTTTTTATAATAATAATAATATATGAACACTTTTTAGTAATGTTTTTGTAATTAATAATCCAAATATAATAATATTATAGAAACGATAATATGCAAATAAATATTGACAGGTTTTTTTAATCATAATATAAATACATAGTTTAAAGTTTTTTTATAATAATAATTATATATGAATGAACACTTTTTAGTAATGTTTTTGTAATTAATAATACAAATATAATAATATTATAGAAACGATAATATGCAAATAAATATTGACAGGTTTTTTTGATCATAATATAAATACATAGTTTAAAGTTTTTTTATAATAATAATTATATATAAATGAACACTTTTTAGTAATGTTTTTGTAATTAATAATACAAATATAATAATATTATAGAAACGATAATATACAAATAAATATAGACAGGTTTTTTTTATCATAATATAAATACATAGTTTAAAGTTTTTTTATAATTATAATTATATATGAATGAACACTTTTTAATAATGTTTTTGTTATGAATAATACATATATAATAATATTATAGGAAGGATAATATACAAATAAATATATAAAAATGTTTTTGATCATAATATAAATACATATTTTATAATAATTTTATAATAATAATAATATATGAATGAACACTTTTTAATAATGTTTTTGTTATTAATAATACATATATAATAATATTATAGGAAGGATAATATACAAATAAATATATAAAAATGTTTTTGATCATAATATAAATACATATTTTATAATATTTTTATAATAATAATTATATATGAATGAACACTTTTTAATAAAGTTTTTGTTATTAATAACACATATATAATAATATTATAGGAAGGATAATATGCAAATAAATATTCACAGGTTTTTTTATCATAATATAAATACATATTTTAAAGTTTTTTATAATAATAATAATATATGAATGAACACTTTTTAGTAATGTTTTTGTAATTAATAATACAAATATAATAATATTATAGAAACGATAATATGCAAATAAATATTGACAGGTTTTTTTGATCATAATATAAATACATAGTTTAAAGTTTTTTTATAATAATAATTATATATGAATGAACACTTTTTAGTAATGTTTTTGTAATTAATAATACAAATATAATAATATTATAGAAACGATAATATGCAAATAAATATTGACAGGTTTTTTTGATCATAATATAAATACATAGTTTAAAGTTTTTTTATAATTATAATTATATATGAATGAACACTTTTTAATCATGTTTTTGATATGAATAATACATATATAATAATATTATAGGAAGGATAATATACAAATAAATATATATAAATGTTTTTGATTATAATATAAATACATATTTTATAATATTTTTATAATAATAATTATATATGAATGAACACTTTTTAATAATGTTTTTGTTATTAATAATACATATATAATAATATTATAGGAAGGATAATATACAAATAAATATATATAAATGTTTTTGATCATAATATAAATACATATTTTATAATATTTTTATAATTATAATTATATATGAATGAACACTATTTAATAATGTTTTTAATAATAATAATACATATATATTAATATTATAGTAAGGATAATATGCAATTAAATATTGACAGGTTTTTTTTTATCATAATATAAATACATATTTTATAATATTTTTATAATAATAATTATATATGAATGAACACTTTTTAATAATGTTTTTGTTATTAATAATACATATATAATAATATTATAGGAAGGATAATATACAAATAAATATATATAAATGTTTTTGATCATAATATAAATACATATTTTATAATATTTTTATAATAATAATTATATATGAATGAACACTTTTTAATAATGTTTTTGTTATTAATAATACATATATAACAATATTATAGGAAGGATAATATGCAAATAAATATTCACAGGTTTTTTTATCATAATATAAATACATATTTTAAAGTTTTTTATAATAATAATAATATATGAACACTTTTTAGTAATGTTTTTGTAATTAATAATCCAAATATAATAATATTATAGAAACGATAATATGCAAATAAATATTGACAGGTTTTTTTAATCATAATATAAATACATAGTTTAAAGTTTTTTTATAATAATAATTATATATGAATGAACACTTTTTAGTAATGTTTTTGTAATTAATAATACAAATATAATAATATTATAGAAACGATAATATGCAAATAAATATTGACAGGTTTTTTTGATCATAATATAAATACATAGTTTAAAGTTTTTTTATAATAATAATTATATATAAATGAACACTTTTTAGTAATGTTTTTGTAATTAATAATACAAATATAATAATATTATAGAAACGATAATATACAAATAAATATAGACAGGTTTTTTTTATCATAATATAAATACATAGTTTAAAGTTTTTTTATAATTATAATTATATATGAATGAACACTTTTTAATCATGTTTTTGATATGAATAATACATATATAATAATATTATAGGAAGGATAATATACAAATAAATATATATAAATGTTTTTGATTATAATATAAATACATATTTTATAATATTTTTATAATAATAATTATATATGAATGAACACTTTTTAATAATGTTTTTGTTATTAATAATACATATATAATAATATTATAGGAAGGATAATATACAAATAAATATATATAAATGTTTTTGATCATAATATAAATACATATTTTATAATATTTTTATAATTATAATTATATATGATGAACACTTTTTAATAATGATTTTAATAATAATAATACATATATATTAATATTATAGTAAGGATAATATGCAATTAAATATTGACAAGTTTTTTTTATCATATTATAAATACATATTTTAAAATTTTTATATAAAAATAATTATATATGAATGAACAATTTTTAATGATGTTTTTGTAATTAATAATACATATATAATAATATTATAGGAAGGATAATATGCAAATAAATATTCACAGGTTTTTTTATCATAATATAAATACATATTTTAAAGTTTTTTATAATAATAATTATATATGAATGAACACTTTTTAGTAATGTTTTTGTAATTAATAATACAAATATAATAATATTATAGAAACGATAATATGAAAATAAATATTGACAGGTTTTTTTGATCATAATATAAATACATAGTTTAAAGTTTTTTTATAATTATAATTATATATGAATGAACACTTTTTAATAATGTTTTTGTTATGAATAATACATATATAATAATATTATAGGAAGGATAATATACAAATAAATATATAAAAATGTTTTTGATCATAATATAAATACATATTTTATAATATTTTTATAATTATAATTATATATGA
The DNA here is from genome assembly GCF_028750875.1 of Macrosteles quadrilineatus. NCBI lineage: Eukaryota > Metazoa > Arthropoda > Insecta > Hemiptera > Cicadellidae > Macrosteles > Macrosteles quadrilineatus. Next base: position 24,399 of record NW_026543372.1, read on the forward strand.
ATGAACACTTTTTAATAATGTTTTTAATAATAATAATACATATATATTAATATTATAGTAAGGATAATATGCAATTAAATATTGACAGGTTTTTTTTTTATCATAATATAAATACATATTTTATAATATTTTTATAATAATAATTATATATGAATGAACACTTTTTAATAATGTTTTTATTATTAATAATACATATATAATAATATTATAGGAAGGATAATATACAAATAAATATATATAAATGTTTTTGATCATAATATAAATACATATTTTATAATATTTTTATAATAATAATTATATATGAATGAACACTTTTTAATAATGTTTTTGTTATTAATAATACATATATAACAATATTATAGGAAGGATAATATGCAAATAAATATTCACAGGTTTTTTTATCATAATATAAATACATATTTTAAAGTTTTTTATAATAATAATAATATATGAACACTTTTTAGTAATGTTTTTGTAATTAATAATCCAAATATAATAATATTATAGAAACGATAATATGCAAATAAATATTGACAGGTTTTTTTAATCATAATATAAATACATAGTTTAAAGTTTTTTTATAATAATAATTATATATGAATGAACACTTTTTAGTAATGTTTTTGTAATTAATAATACAAATATAATAATATTATAGAAACGATAATATGCAAATAAATATTGACAGGTTTTTTTGATCATAATATAAATACATAGTTTAAAGTTTTTTTATAATAATAATTATATATAAATGAACACTTTTTAGTAATGTTTTTGTAATTAATAATACAAATATAATAATATTATAGAAACGATAATATACAAATAAATATAGACAGGTTTTTTTTATCATAATATAAATACATAGTTTAAAGTTTTTTTATAATTATAATTATATATAAATGAACACTTTTTAATAATGTTTTTGTTATGAATAATACATATATAATAATATTATAGGAAGGATAATATACAAATAAATATATATAAATGTTTTTGATCATAATATAAATACATATTTTATAATAATTTTATAATAATAATAATATATGAATGAACACTTTTTAATAATGTTTTTGTTATTAATAATACATATATAATAATATTATAGGAAGGATAATATACAAATAAATATATAAAAATGTTTTTGATCATAATATAAATACATATTTTATAATATTTTTATAATAATAATTATATATGAATGAACACTTTTTAATAAAGTTTTTGTTATTAATAACACATATATAATAATATTATAGGAAGGATAATATGCAAATAAATATTCACAGGTTTTTTTATCATAATATAAATACATATTTTAAAGTTTTTTATAATAATAATAATATATGAATGAACACTTTTTAGTAATGTTTTTGTAATTAATAATACAAATATAATAATATTATAGAAACGATAATATGCAAATAAATATTGACAGGTTTTTTTGATCATAATATAAATACATAGTTTAAAGTTTTTTTATAATAATAATTATATATGAATGAACACTTTTTAGTAATGTTTTTGTAATTAATAATACAAATATAATAATATTATAGAAACGATAATATGCAAATAAATATTGACAGGTTTTTTTGATCATAATATAAATACATAGTTTAAAGTTTTTTTATAATTATAATTATATATGAATGAACACTTTTTAATCATGTTTTTGATATGAATAATACATATATAATAATATTATAGGAAGGATAATATACAAATAAATATATATAAATGTTTTTGATTATAATATAAATACATATTTTATAATATTTTTATAATAATAATTATATATGAATGAACACTTTTTAATAATGTTTTTGTTATTAATAATACATATATAATAATATTATAGGAAGGATAATATACAAATAAATATATATAAATGTTTTTGATCATAATATAAATACATATTTTATAATATTTTTATAATTATAATTATATATGATGAACACTTTTTAATAATGATTTTAATAATAATAATACATATATATTAATATTATAGTAAGGATAATATGCAATTAAATATTGACAGGTTTTTTTTATCATATTATAAATACATATTTTAAAATTTTTATATAAAAATAATTATATATGAATGAACAATTTTTAATGATGTTTTTGTAATTAATAATACATATATAATAATATTATAGGAAGGATAATATGCAAATAAATATTCACAGGTTTTTTTATCATAATATAAATACATATTTTAAAGTTTTTTATAATAATAATTATATATGAATGAACACTTTTTAGTAATGTTTTTGTAATTAATAATACAAATATAATAATATTATAGAAACGATAATATGAAAATAAATATTGACAGGTTTTTTTGATCATAATATAAATACATAGTTTAAAGTTTTTTTATAATTATAATTATATATGAATGAACACTTTTTAATAATGTTTTTGTTATGAATAATACATATATAATAATATTATAGGAAGGATAATATACAAATAAATATATAAAAATGTTTTTGATCATAATATAAATACATATTTTATAATATTTTTATAATTATAATTATATATGAATGAACACTTTTGAATAATGTTTTTAATAATAATAATACATATATATTAATATTATAGTAAGGATAATATGCAATTAAATATTGACAGGTTTTTTTTTATCATAATATAAATACATATTTTATAATATTTTTATAATAATAATTATATATGAATGAACACTTTTTAATAATGTTTTTGTTATTAATAATACATATATAATAATATTATAGGAAGGATAATATACAAATAAATATATATAAATGTTTTTGATCATAATATAAATACATATTTTATAATATTTTTATAATAATAATTATATATGAATGAACACTTTTGAATAATGTTTTTGTTATTAATAATACATATATAATAATATTATAGGAAGGATAATATACAAATAAATATATATAAATGTTTTTGATCATAATATAAATACATATTTTATAATATTTTTATAATAATAATTATATATGAATGAACACTTTTTAATAATGTTTTTGTTATTAATAATACATATATAATAATATTATAGGAAGGATAATATGCAAATAAATATTCACAGGTTTTTTTGATCATAATATAAATACATAGTTTAAAGTTTTTTTATAATAATAATTATATATGAATGAACACTTTTTAGTATTGTTTTTGTAATTAATAATACAAATATAATAATATTATAGAAACGATAATATGCAAATAAATATTAACAGGTTTTTTTTGATCATAATATAAATACATAGTTTAAAGTTTTTTTATAATTATAATTATATATGAATGAACACTTTTTAATAATGTTTTTGTTATGAATAATACATATATAATAATATTATAGGAAGGATAATATACAAATAAATATATATAAATGTTTTTGATCATAATATAAATACATATTTTATAATATTTTTATAATAATAATAATATATGAATGAACACTTTTTAATAATGTTTTTGTTATGAATAATACATATATAATAATATTATAGGAAGGATAATATACAAATAAATATATATAAATATTTTTGATCATAATATAAATACATATTTTATAATATTTTTATAATAATAATTATATATGAATGAACACTTTTTAATAATGTTTTTGTTATTAATAATACATATATAATAATATTATAGGAAGGATAATATACAAATAAATATATATACATGTTTTTGATCATAATATAAATACATATTTTATAATATTTTTATAATTACAATTATATATGAATGAACACTTTTTAATAATGTTTTTTATAATAATAATACATATATATTAATATTATAGTAAGGATAATATGCAATTAAATATTGACAGGTTTTTTTATCATAATATAAATACATATTTTAAAATTTTTATATAAAAATAATTATATATGAATGAACACTTTTTAATGATGTTTTTGTTATTAATAATACATATATAATAATATTATAGGAAGGATAATATACAAATAAATATATATAAATGTTTTTGATCATAATATAAATACATATTTTATAATATTTTTATAATAATAATTTTATATGAATGAATACTTTTGAATAATGTTTTTGTTATTAATAATACATATATAATAATATTACAGGAAGGATAATATACAAATAAATATATATAAATGTTTTTGATCATAATATAAATACATATTTTATAATATTTTTATAATAATAATTATATATGAATGAACACTTTTTAATGATGTTTTTGTAATTAAAAATACATATATAATAATATTATAGGAAGGATAATATGCAAATAAATATTCACAGTTTTTTTTTATCATAATATAAATACATATTTAAAAGTTTTTTATAATAATAATTATATATGAATGAACACTTTTTAGTAATGTTTTTGTAATTAATAATACAAATATAATAATATAATAGAAACGATAATATGAAAATAAATATTGACAGGTTTTTTTGATCATAATATAAATACTTATTTTAAAGTTTTTTTATAATTATAATTATATATGAATGAACACTTTTTAATAATGTTTTTGTTATGAATAATACATATATAATAATATTATAGGAAGGAAAATATACAAATAAATATATATAAATGTTTTTGATCATAATATAAATACATATTTTAAAATTTTTATATAAAAATAATTTTATATGAATGAACACTTTTCAATGATGTTTTTGTAATTAATAATACATATATAATAATATTATAGGAAGGATAATATGCAAATAAATATTCACAGGTTTTTTTTATCATAATATAAATACATATTTTAAAGTTTTTTATAATAATAATTATATATGAATGAACACTTTTTAGTAATGTTTTTGTAATTAATAATACAAATATAATAATATTATAGAAACGATAATATGCAAATAAATATTGACAGGTTTTTTTGATCATAATATAAATACATAGTTTAAAGTTTTTTTATAATAATAATTATATATGAATGAACACTTTTTAGTAATGTTTTTGTAATTAATAATACAAATATAATAATATTATAGAAACGATAATATGCAAATAAATATTGACAGGTTTTTTTGATCATAATATAAATACATAGTTTAAAGTTTTTTTATAATAATAATTATATATGAATGAACACTTTTTAGTAATGTTTTTGTAATTAATAATACAAATATAATAATATTATAGAAACGATAATATGCAAATAAATATTGACAGGTTTTTTTGATCATAATATAAATACATAGTTTAAAGTTTTTTTATAATTATAATTATATATGAATGAACACTTTTTAATAATGTTTTTGTTATGAATAATACATATATAATAATATTATAGGAAGGATAATTTACAAATAAATATATATAAATGTTTTTGATCATAATATAAATACATATTTTATAATATTTTTATAATTATAATTATATATGAATGAACACTTTTTAATAATGTTTTTAATAATAATAATACATATATATTAAAATTATAGTAAGGATAATATGCAATTAAATATTGACAGGTTTTTTTTATCATAATATAAATACATATTTTAAAACTTTTATATAAAAATAATTTTATATGAATGAACACTTTTTAATGATGTTTTTGTAATTAATAATACATATATAATAATATTATAGGAAGGATAATATGCAAATAAATATTCACAGGTTTTTTTTATCATAATATAAATACATATTTTAAAGTTTTTTATAATAATAATTATATATGAATGAACACTTTTTAGTAATGTTTTTGTAATTAATAATACAAATATAATAATATTATAGAAACGATAATATGCAAATAAATATTGACAGGTTTTTTTGATCATAATATAAATACATAGTTTAAAGTTTTTTTATAATAATAATTATATATGAATGAACACTTTTTAGTAATGTTTTTGTAATTAATAATACAAATATAATAATATTATAGAAACGATAATATGCAAATAAATATTGACAGGTTTTTTTGATCATAATATAAATACATAGTTTAAAGTTTTTTTATAATAATAATTATATATGAATGAACACTTTTTAGTAATGTTTTTGTAATTAATAATACAAATATAATAATATTATAGAAACGATAATATGGAAATAAATATTGACAGGTTTTTTTGATCATAATATAAATACATAGTTTAAAGTTTTTTTATAATTATAATTATATATGAATGAACACTTTTTAATAATGTTTTTGTTATGAATAATACATATATAATAATATTATAGGAAGGATAATTTACAAATAAATATATATAAATGTTTTTGATCATAATATAAATACATATTTTATAATATTTTTATAATAATAATTATATATGAATGAACACTTTTTAATAATGTTTTTAATAATAATAATACATATATATTAAAATTATAGTAAGGATAATATGCAATTAAATATTGACAGGTTTTTTTTATCATAATATAAATACATATTTTAAAATTTTTATATAAAAATAATTTTATATGAATGAACACTTTTTAATGATGTTTTTGTAATTAATAATACATATATAATAATATTATAGGAAGGATAATATGCAAATAAATATTCACAGGTTTTTTTTATCGTAATATAAATACATATTTAAAAGTTTTTTATAATAATAATTATATATGAATGAACACTTTTTAGTAATGTTTTTGTAATTAATAATACAAATATAATAATATTATAGAAACGATAATATGAAAATAAGTATTGACAGGTTTTTTTGATCATAATATAAATACATAGTTTAAAGTTTTTTTATAATTTAAATTATATATGAATGAACACTTTTTAATAATGTTTTTGTTATGAATAGTACATATATAATAATATTATAGGAAGGATAATATACAAATAAATATATAAAAATGTTTTTGATCATAATATAAATACATATTTTATAATATTTTTATAATTATAATTATATATGAATGAACACTTTTTAATAATGTTTTTAATAATAATAATACATATATCAATATTATAGTAAGGATAATATGCAATTAAATATTGACAGGTTTTTTTTATCATAATATAAATACATATTTTATAATTTTTATATAAAAATAATTATATATGAATGAACACTTTTTAATGATGTTTTTGTTATTAATAATACATATATAATAATATTATAGGAAGGATAATATACAAATAAATACATATAAATGTTTTTGATCATAATATAAATACATATTTTATAATATTTTTATAATAATAATTATATATGAATGAACACTTTTTAATGATGTTTTTGTAATTAATAATACATATATAATAATATTATAGGAAGGATAATATGCAAATAAATATTCACAGTTTTTTTTTATCATAATATAAATACATATTTAAAAGTTTCTTATAATAATAATTATATATGAATGAACACTTTTTAGTAATGTTTTTGTAATTAATAATACAAATATAATAATATTATAGAAACGATAATATGAAAATAAATATTGACAGGTTTTTTTGATCATAATATAAATACATAGTTTAAAGTTTTTTTATAATTATAATTATATATGAATGAACACTTTTTAATAATGTTTTTGTTATGAATAATACATATATAATAATATTATAGGAAGGATAATATACAAATAAATATATAAAAATGTTTTTGATCATAATATAAATACATATTTTATAATATTTTTATAATTATAATTATATATGAATGAACACTTTTTAATAATGTTTTTAATAATAATAATACATATATATTAATATTATAGTAAGGATAATATGCAATTAAATATTGACAGGTTTTTTTTATCATAATATAAATACATATTTTATAATTTTTATATAAAAATAATTATATATGAATGAACACTTTTTAATGATGTTT
>NW_026543373.1:0-32255 GCF_028750875.1 Macrosteles quadrilineatus
ACCTTGTACAACACTTGTACAACCTTGTACACACTTGTACAACCTTGTACACACTTGTACAGCCTTGTACACAATTGTACAACCTTGTACACACTTGTACAACCTTGTACACACTTGTACAACCTTGTACACAATTGTACAGCCTTGTACACAATTGTACAACCTTGTACACACTTGTACAGCCTTGTACAAAATTGTACAGCCTTGTACACAATTGTACAACCTTGTACACACTTGTACAACGTTGTACACCCTTGTACAAACTTTTACACATCGTACACACTTGTACACCCTTGTACAAACTTGTACAACCTTGTACACACTTGTACAACCTTGTACACACTTGTACAACCCTTGTACACACTTGTACAGCCTTGTACACAATTGTACAACCTTGTACACAGTTGTACAGCCTTGTACACAATTGTACAACCTTGTACATACTTGTACAACCCTTGTACACCCTTGTACAAACTTTTACACATCGTACACACTTGTACACCCTTGTACAAACTTGTACATCCTTGTACACACTTGTACATCCTTGTACACACTTGTACAACCTTGTACACACTTGTACAACCTTGTACACACTTGTACAGCCTTGTACACAATTGTACAACCTTGTACACAGTTGTACAGCCTTGTACACAATTGTACAACCTTGTACACACTTGTACAACCTTGTACACACTTGTACAGCCTTGTACACACTTGTACAGCCTTGTACACACTTGTACAGCCTTGTACAAAATTGTACAGCCTTGTACACGATTGTACAACCTTGTACACACTTGTACAACCTTGTACACCCTTGTACAAACTTTTACACATCGTACACACTTGTACACCCTTGTACAAACTTGTACATCCTTGTACACACTTGTACAACCTTGTACACACTTGTACAACCTTGTACACACTTGTACAGCCTTGTACACAATTGTACAACCTTGTACACAGTTGTACAGCCTTGTACACAATTGTACAACCTTGTACACACTTGTTCAACCTTGTACACCCTTGTACACACTTTTACTTATCGTACACACTTGTACACCCTTGTACAAACTTGTACATCCTTGTACACACTTGTACAACCTTGTACAAACTTGTACAAACTTGTACATCCTTGTACACGATTTTACACCCTTGTACACACTTGTACAACCTTGTAAAAACTTGTACAACCTTGTACACACTTGTACAACCTTGTACACACTTGTACAACCTTGTACACACTTGTACAACCTTGTACACACTTGTACAACCTTGTACACACTTGTACAACCTTGTACACACTTGTACAACCTTGTACACACTTGTACAGCCTTGTACACAATTGTACAACCTTGTACACACTTGTACAACCTTGTACACAATTGTACAGCCTTGTACACAATTGTACAACCTTGTACACACTTGTACAGCCTTGTACACACTTGTACAGCCTTGTACAAAATTGTACAGCCTTGTACACAATTGTACAACCTTGTACACACTTGTACAACCTTGTACACCCTTGTACAAACTTTTACACATCGTACACACTTGTACACCCTTGTACAAACTTGTACATCCTTGTACACACTTGTACAACCTTGTACACACTTGTACAACCTTGTACACACTTGTACAGCCTTGTACACAATTGTACAACCTTGTACACAGTTGTACAGCCTTGTACACAATTGTACAACCTTGTACACACTTGTACAACCTTGTACAACCCTTGTACACACTTTTACTTATCGTAAACACTTGTACACCCTTGTACAAACTTGTACATTCTTGTACACACTTGTACAACCTTGTACAAACTTGTACAAACTTGTACATCCTTGTACACGATTTTACACCCTTGTACACACTTGTACAACCTTGTAAAAACTTGTACAACCTTGTACACACTTGTACACCCTTGTACACACTTGTACAACCTTGTACACACTTGTACAACCTTGTACACACTTGTACAACCTTGTACACACTTGTACAACCTTGTACACACTTGTACAACCTTGTACACACTTGTACAACCTTGTACACACTTGTAAAACCTTGTACACTCTTGTACAACCTTGTACACACTTGTACAACCTTGTACACACTTGTACAACCTTGTACACACTTGTACAACCATGTAAAAACTTGTTCAACCTTGTACACACTTGTACACCCTTGTACACACTTGTACAAGCTTGTACACACTTGTACAACCTTGTACACACTTGTACACCCTTGTACACACTTGTACAACCTTGTACAAACCTGTACACCCTTGTACACACTTGTACATGCTTGTACACACTTGTACAAGCTTGTATACACTTGTACACCTTTGTTCAAACTTGTGCACCCTTGTACACTTTTGTACACCCTTGTACACATTTGTACAACCTTGTACAAACTTGTACACACTTGTACAAACTTGTACACACTTGTACAACCTTGTACAAACTTGTACAACCTTGTACACACTTGTACAAGCTTGTACACACTTGTACAAGTTGTACACACTTGTACAACCTTGTACACACTTGTACAACCTTGTACACACTTGTACAACCTTGTACACATTTGTACAACCTTGTACACAATTGTAAAACCTTGTACACACTTGTACAACCTTTTACAAACTTGTACACACCTGTACAAACTTTTACATCCTTGTACACATTTGTACACTCTTGTACACACTTGTACAACCTTGTACAACCTTGTACAAACCTGTACACCCTTGTACAAACTTGTACAAGCTTGTACACGATTGTACACCCTTGTACACACTTGTGCACCCTTGTACAAACTTGTACATCCTTGTACACACTTGTACAACCTTGTACAAACTTGTACAAACTTGTACAAACTTGTACAAACTTGTACATCCTTGTACACGATTGTACACCCTTGTACACACTTGTACAACCTTGTACACACTTGTACAACCTGATACACAATTGTACAACCTTGTACACACTTGTACAACCTTGTACACACTTGTACAACCTTGTACACACTTGTACAACCTTGTACACACTTGTACAACCTTGTACACACTTGTACAACCTTGTACACACTTGTACAGCCTTGTACACAATTGTACAACCTTGTACACACTTGTACAACCTTGTACACACTTGTACAACCTTGTACACAATTGTACAGCCTTGTACACACTTGTACAACCTTGTACACACTTGTACAGCCTTGTACAAAATTGTACAACCTTGTACACACTTGTACAGCCTTGTACACAATTGTACAACCTTGTACACACTTGTACAACCTTGTACACCCTTGTACAAACTTTTACACATCGTACACACTTGTACACCCTTGTACAAACTTGTACATCCTTGTACACACTTGTACAACCTTGTACACACTTGTACAATCTTGTACACACTTGTACAGCCTTGTACACAATTGTACAACCTTGTACACACTTGTACAGCCTTGTACACAATTGTACAACCTTGTACACACTTGTACAACCTTGTACACCCTTGTACACACTTTTACTTATCGTACACATTTGTACAACCTTGTACAAACTTGTACACACTTGTACAAACTTGTACACACTTGTACAACCTTGTACAAACTTGTACAACCTTGTACACACTTGTACAAGCTTGTACACACTTGTACAAGTTGTACACACTTGTACAACCTTGTACACACTTGTACAACCTTGTACACACTTGTACAACCTTGTACACAATTGTACAGCCTTGTACACAATTGTACAACCTTGTACACACTTGTACAACCTTGTACACACTTGTACAGCCTTGTACACACTTGTACAGCCTTGTACACAATTGTACAACCTTGTACACACTTGTACAACCTTGTACACAATTGTACAGCCTTGTACACAATTGTACAACCTTGTACACACTTGTACAGCCTTGTACACACTTGTACAGCCTTGTACAAAATTGTACAGCCTTGTACACAATTGTACAACCTTGTACACACTTGTACAACCTTGTACACCCTTGTACAAACTTTTACACATCGTACACACTTGTACACCCTTGTACAAACTTGTACATCCTTGTACACACTTGTACAACCTTGTACACACTTGTACAACCTTGTACACACTTGTACAGCCTTGTACACAATTGTACAACCTTGTACACAGTTGTACAGCCTTGTACACAATTGTACAACCTTGTACACACTTGTACAACCTTGTACACCCTTGTACACACTTTTACTTATCGTAAACACTTGTACACCCTTGTACAAACTTGTACATTCTTGTACACACTTGTACAACCTTGTACAAACTTGTACAAACTTGTACATCCTTGTACACGATTTTACACCCTTGTACACACTTGTACAACCTTGTAAAAACTTGTACAACCTTGTACACACTTGTACACCCTTGTACACACTTGTACAACCTTGTACACACTTGTACAACCTTGTACACACTTGTACAACCTTGTACACACTTGTACAACCTTGTACACACTTGTACAACCTTGTACACACTTGTACAACCTTGTACACACTTGTAAAACCTTGTACACTCTTGTACAACCTTGTACACACTTGTACAACCTTGTACACACTTGTACAACCTTGTACACACTTGTACAACCATGTAAAAACTTGTTCAACCTTGTACACACTTGTACACCCTTGTACACACTTGTACAAGCTTGTACACACTTGTACAACCTTGTACACACTTGTACACCCTTGTACACACTTGTACAACCTTGTACAAACCTGTACACCCTTGTACACACTTGTACATGCTTGTACACACTTGTACAAGCTTGTATACACTTGTACACCTTTGTTCAAACTTGTGCACCCTTGTACACTTTTGTACACCCTTGTACACATTTGTACAACCTTGTACAAACTTGTACACACTTGTACAAACTTGTACACACTTGTACAACCTTGTACAAACTTGTACAACCTTGTACACACTTGTACAAGCTTGTACACACTTGTACAAGTTGTACACACTTGTACAACCTTGTACACACTTGTACAACCTTGTACACACTTGTACAACCTTGTACACATTTGTACAACCTTGTACACAATTGTAAAACCTTGTACACACTTGTACAACCTTTTACAAACTTGTACACACCTGTACAAACTTTTACATCCTTGTACACATTTGTACACTCTTGTACACACTTGTACAACCTTGTACAACCTTGTACAAACCTGTACACCCTTGTACAAACTTGTACAAGCTTGTACACGATTGTACACCCTTGTACACACTTGTGCACCCTTGTACAAACTTGTACATCCTTGTACACACTTGTACAACCTTGTACAAACTTGTACAAACTTGTACAAACTTGTACAAACTTGTACATCCTTGTACACGATTGTACACCCTTGTACACACTTGTACAACCTTGTACACACTTGTACAACCTGATACACAATTGTACAACCTTGTACACACTTGTACAACCTTGTACACACTTGTACAACCTTGTACACACTTGTACAACCTTGTACACACTTGTACAACCTTGTACACACTTGTACAACCTTGTACACACTTGTACAGCCTTGTACACAATTGTACAACCTTGTACACACTTGTACAACCTTGTACACACTTGTACAACCTTGTACACAATTGTACAGCCTTGTACACACTTGTACAACCTTGTACACACTTGTACAGCCTTGTACAAAATTGTACAACCTTGTACACACTTGTACAGCCTTGTACACAATTGTACAACCTTGTACACACTTGTACAACCTTGTACACCCTTGTACAAACTTTTACACATCGTACACACTTGTACACCCTTGTACAAACTTGTACATCCTTGTACACACTTGTACAACCTTGTACACACTTGTACAATCTTGTACACACTTGTACAGCCTTGTACACAATTGTACAACCTTGTACACACTTGTACAGCCTTGTACACAATTGTACAACCTTGTACACACTTGTACAACCTTGTACACCCTTGTACACACTTTTACTTATCGTACACATTTGTACAACCTTGTACAAACTTGTACACACTTGTACAAACTTGTACACACTTGTACAACCTTGTACAAACTTGTACAACCTTGTACACACTTGTACAAGCTTGTACACACTTGTACAAGTTGTACACACTTGTACAACCTTGTACACACTTGTACAACCTTGTACACACTTGTACAACCTTGTACACAATTGTAAAACCTTGTACACACTTGTACAACCTTGTACAAACTTGTACAAACTTGTACAAACTTTTACATCCTTGTACACATTTGTACACCCTTGTACACACTTGTACAACCTTGTACAAACTTGTACACACTTGTACAAACTTGTACACACTTGTACAACCTTGTACAAACTTGTACAACCTTGTACACACTTGTACAAGCTTGTACACACTTGTACAAGTTGTACACACTTGTACAACCTTGTACACACTTGTACAACCTTGTACACACTTGTACAACCTTGTACACAATTGTAAAACCTTGTACACACTTGTACAACCTTGTACAAACTTGTACAAACTTGTACAAACTTTTACATCCTTGTACACATTTGTACACCCTTGTACACATTTGTACAACCTTGTACAAACTTGTACACACTTGTACAAACTTGTACACACTTGTACAACCTTGTACAAACTTGTACAACCTTGTACACACTTGTACAAGCTTGTACACACTTGTACAAGTTGTACACACTTGTACAACCTTGTACACACTTGTACACCCTTGTACAAACTTGTACATCCTTGTACACACTTGTACAACCTTGTACAAACTTGTACAAACTTGTACATCCTTGTACACGATTTTACACCCTTGTACACACTTGTACAACCTTGTAAAAACTTGTACAACCTTGTACACACTTGTACACCCTTGTACACACTTGTACAACCTTGTACACACTTGTACAACCTTGTACACACTTGTACAACCTTGTACACACTTGTACAACCTTGTACACACTTGTACAACCTTGTACACCCTTGTACACACTTTTACTTATCGTACACACTTGTACACCCTTGTACAAACTTGTACATCCTTGTACACACTTGTACAACCTTGTACAAACTTGTACAAACTTGTACATCCTTGTACACGATTTTACACCCTTGTACACACTTGTACAACCTTGTAAAAACTTGTACAACCTTGTACACACTTGTACACCCTTGTACACACTTGTACAACCTTGTACACACTTGTACAACCTTGTACACACTTATACAACCTTGTACACACCTGTACAACCTTGTACACACTTGTACAACCTTGTACACACTTGTACAACATTGTACACACTTGTACAACCTTGTACACACTTGTACAACCTTGTACACACTTGTACAACCTTGTACACACTTGTACAACCTTGTACACACTTGTACAACCTTGTACACACTTGTACAACCTTGTACACACTTGTACAACCTTGTACACTCTTGTACAACCTTGTACACACTTGTACAACCTTGTACAACCTTGTACACACTTGTACAACCATGTAAAAACTTGTACAACCTTGTACACACTTGTACACCCTTGTACACACTTGTACAAGCTTGTACACACTTGTACAACCTTGTACACACTTGTACACCCTTGTACACACTTGTACAAGCTTGTACACACTTGTACAACCTTGTACACACTTGTACACCCTTCTACACACTTGTACAACCTTGTACAAACCTGTACACCCTTGTACACACTTGTACATGCTTGTACACACTTGTACATGCTTGTACACACTTGTACAAGCTTGTATACACTTGTACACCTTTGTTCAAACTTGTGCACCCTTGTACACTTTTGTACACCCTTGTACACATTTGTACAACCTTGTACACTCTTGTACAACCTTGTACACACTTGTACAACCTTGTACACACTTGTACAACCTTGTACAACCTTGTACACACTTGTACAACCATGTAAAAACTTGTACAACCTTGTACACACTTGTACACCCTTGTACACACTTGTACAAGCTTGTGCACACTTGTACAACCTTGTACACACTTGTACACCCTTGTACACACTTGTACAAGCTTGTACACACTTGTACAACCTTGTACACACTTGTACAACCTTGTACACACTTGTACAACCTTGTAAAACTTGTACACATTTGTACACACTTGTACTCCCTTGTACACACTTGTACAACCTTGTACAAACTTATACAATCTTGTACACACTTGTACAACCCAGTACACACTTGTACAATCTTGTACAAACTTGTACTCCCTTGTACAAACTTGTACATCCTTGTACACACTTGTACAACCTTGTACAAACTTGTACAAACTTGTACAAACTTGTACATCCTTGTACAAACTTGTACAAACTTGTACATCCTTGTACACGATTGTACACCCTTGTACACACTTGTACAACCTTGTACACACTTGTACAACCTGACACACAATTGTACAACCTTGTACACACTTGTACAGACTTGTACACACTTGTACAACCTTGGACACACTTGTACAACCTTGTACACACTTGTACAACCTTGTACACACTTGTACAACCTTGTACACACTTGTACAGCCTTGTACACAATTGTACAACCTTGTACACACTTGTACAACCTTGTACACACTTGTACAACCTTGTACACAATTGTACAGCCTTGTACACAATTGTACAACCTTGTACACACTTGTACAGCCTTGTACAAAATTGTACAGCCTTGTACACAATTGTACAACCTTGTACACACTTGTACAACGTTGTACACCCTTGTACAAACTTTTACACATCGTACACACTTGTACACCCTTGTACAAACTTGTACAACCTTGTACACACTTGTACAACCTTGTACACACTTGTACAACCTTGTACACACTTGTACAGCCTTGTACACAATTGTACAACCTTGTACACAGTTGTACAGCCTTGTACACAATTGTACAACCTTGTACATACTTGTACACCCTTGTACACCCTTGTACAAACTTTTACACATCGTACACACTTGTACACCCTTGTACAAACTTGTACATCCTTGTACACACTTGTACATCCTTGTACACACTTGTACAACCTTGTACACACTTGTACAACCTTGTACACACTTGTACAGCCTTGTACACAATTGTACAACCTTGTACACAGTTGTACAGCCTTGTACACAATTGTACAACCTTGTACACACTTGTACAACCTTGTACACACTTGTACAGCCTTGTACACACTTGTACAGCCTTGTACACACTTGTACAGCCTTGTACAAAATTGTACAGCCTTGTACACGATTGTACAACCTTGTACACACTTGTACAACCTTGTACACCCTTGTACAAACTTTTACACATCGTACACACTTGTACACCCTTGTACAAACTTGTACATCCTTGTACACACTTGTACAACCTTGTACACACTTGTACAACCTTGTACACACTTGTACAGCCTTGTACACAATTGTACAACCTTGTACACAGTTGTACAGCCTTGTACACAATTGTACAACCTTGTACACACTTGTTCAACCTTGTACACCCTTGTACACACTTTTACTTATCGTACACACTTGTACACCCTTGTACAAACTTGTACATCCTTGTACACACTTGTACAACCTTGTACAAACTTGTACAAACTTGTACATCCTTGTACACGATTTTACACCCTTGTACACACTTGTACAACCTTGTAAAAACTTGTACAACCTTGTACACACTTGTACAACCTTGTACACACTTGTACAACCTTGTACACACTTGTACAACCTTGTACACACTTGTACAACCTTGTACACACTTGTACAACCTTGTACACACTTGTACAACCTTGTACACACTTGTACAGCCTTGTACACAATTGTACAACCTTGTACACACTTGTACAACCTTGTACACAATTGTACAGCCTTGTACACAATTGTACAACCTTGTACACACTTGTACAGCCTTGTACACACTTGTACAGCCTTGTACAAAATTGTACAGCCTTGTACACAATTGTACAACCTTGTACACACTTGTACAACCTTGTACAACCTTGTACAAACTTTTACACATCGTACACACTTGTACACCCTTGTACAAACTTGTACATCCTTGTACACACTTGTACAACCTTGTACACACTTGTACAACCTTGTACACACTTGTACAGCCTTGTACACAATTGTACAACCTTGTACACAGTTGTACAGCCTTGTACACAATTGTACAACCTTGTACACACTTGTACAACCTTGTACACCCTTGTACACACTTTTACTTATCGTAAACACTTGTACACCCTTGTACAAACTTGTACATTCTTGTACACACTTGTACAACCTTGTACAAACTTGTACAAACTTGTACATCCTTGTACACGATTTTACACCCTTGTACACACTTGTACAACCTTGTAAAAACTTGTACAACCTTGTACACACTTGTACACCCTTGTACACACTTGTACAACCTTGTACACACTTGTACAACCTTGTACACACTTGTACAACCTTGTACACACTTGTACAACCTTGTACACACTTGTACAACCTTGTACATACTTGTACAACCTTGTACACACTTGTAAAACCTTGTACACTCTTGTACAACCTTGTACACACTTGTACAACCTTGTACACACTTGTACAACCTTGTACACACTTGTACAACCATGTAAAAACTTGTTCAACCTTGTACACACTTGTACACCCTTGTACACACTTGTACAAGCTTGTACACACTTGTACAACCTTGTACACACTTGTACACCCTTGTACACACTTGTACAACCTTGTACAAACCTGTACACCCTTGTACACACTTGTACATGCTTGTACACACTTGTACAAGCTTGTATACACTTGTACACCTTTGTTCAAACTTGTGCACCCTTGTACACTTTTGTACACCCTTGTACACATTTGTACAACCTTGTACAAACTTGTACACACTTGTACAAACTTGTACACACTTGTACAACCTTGTACAAACTTGTACAACCTTGTACACACTTGTACAAGCTTGTACACACTTGTACAAGTTGTACACACTTGTACAACCTTGTACACACTTGTACAACCTTGTACACACTTGTACAACCTTGTACACATTTGTACAACCTTGTACACAATTGTAAAACCTTGTACACACTTGTACAACCTTTTACAAACTTGTACACACCTGTACAAACTTTTACATCCTTGTACACATTTGTACACTCTTGTACACACTTGTACAACCTTGTACAACCTTGTACAAACCTGTACACCCTTGTACAAACTTGTACAAGCTTGTACACGATTGTACACCCTTGTACACACTTGTGCACCCTTGTACAAACTTGTACATCCTTGTACACACTTGTACAACCTTGTACAAACTTGTACAAACTTGTACAAACTTGTACAAACTTGTACATCCTTGTACACGATTGTACACCCTTGTACACACTTGTACAACCTTGTACACACTTGTACAACCTGATACACAATTGTACAACCTTGTACACACTTGTACAACCTTGTACACACTTGTACAACCTTGTACACACTTGTACAACCTTGTACACACTTGTACAACCTTGTACACACTTGTACAACCTTGTACACACTTGTACAGCCTTGTACACAATTGTACAACCTTGTACACACTTGTACAACCTTGTACACACTTGTACAACCTTGTACACAATTGTACAGCCTTGTACACACTTGTACAACCTTGTACACACTTGTACAGCCTTGTACAAAATTGTACAACCTTGTACACACTTGTACAGCCTTGTACACAATTGTACAACCTTGTACACACTTGTACAACCTTGTACACCCTTGTACAAACTTTTACACATCGTACACACTTGTACACCCTTGTACAAACTTGTACATCCTTGTACACACTTGTACAACCTTGTACACACTTGTACAATCTTGTACACACTTGTACAGCCTTGTACACAATTGTACAACCTTGTACACACTTGTACAGCCTTGTACACAATTGTACAACCTTGTACACACTTGTACAACCTTGTACACCCTTGTACACACTTTTACTTATCGTACACATTTGTACAACCTTGTACAAACTTGTACACACTTGTACAAACTTGTACACACTTGTACAACCTTGTACAAACTTGTACAACCTTGTACACACTTGTACAAGCTTGTACACACTTGTACAAGTTGTACACACTTGTACAACCTTGTACACACTTGTACAACCTTGTACACACTTGTACAACCTTGTACACAATTGTAAAACCTTGTACACACTTGTACAACCTTGTACAAACTTGTACAAACTTGTACAAACTTTTACATCCTTGTACACATTTGTACACCCTTGTACACACTTGTACAACCTTGTACAACCTTGTACAAACCTGTACACCCTTGTACACACTTGTACAAGCTTGTACACGATTGTACACCCTTGTACACACTTGTGCACCCTTGTACAAACTTGTACATCCTTGTACACACTTGTACAACCTTGTACAAACTTGTACAAACTTGTACAAACTTGTACAAACTTGTACAAACTTGTACATCCTTGTACACGATTGTACACCCTTGTACACACTTGTAAAACCTTGTACACACTTGTACAACCTGATACACAATTGTACAACCTTGTACACACTTGTACAACCTTGTACACACTTGTACAACCTTGTACACACTTGTACAACCTTGTACACACTTGTACAACCTTGTACACACTTGTACAGCCTTGTACACAATTGTACAACCTTGTACACACTTGTACAACCTTGTACACACTTGTACAGCCTTGTACACAATTGTACAGCCTTGTACACACTTGTACAACCTTGTACACACTTGTACAGCCTTGTACACAATTGTACAACCTTGTACACACTTGTACAACCTTGTACACCCTTGTACAAACTTTTACACATCGTACACACTTGTACACCCTTGTACAAACTTGTACAACCTTGTACACACTTGTACAACCTTGTACACAATTGTACAGCCTTGTACACACTTGTACAGACTTGTACACACTTGTACAGCCTTGTACAAAATTGTACAACCTTGTACACACTTGTACAGCCTTGTACACAATTGTACAACCTTGTACACACTTGTACAACCTTGTACACCCTTGTACAAACTTTTACACATCGTACACACTTGTACACCCTTGTACAAACTTGTACATCCTTGTACACACTTGTACAACCTTGTACACACTTGTACAATCTTGTACACACTTGTACAGCCTTGTACACAATTGTACAACCTTGTACACACTTGTACAGCCTTGTACACAATTGTACAACCTTGTACACACTTGTACAACCTTGTACACCTTTGTACACACTTTTACTTATCGTACACATTTGTACAACCTTGTACAAACTTGTACACACTTGTACAATCTTGTACAAACTTGTACAACCTTGTACAAACTTGTACAACCTTGTACACACTTGTACAAGCTTGTACACACTTGTACAAGTTGTACACACTTGTACAACCTTGTACACACTTGTACAACCTTGTACACACTTGTACAACCTTGTACACAATTGTAAAACCTTGTACACACTTGTACAACCTTGTACAAACTTGTACACACTTGTACAAACTTTTACATCCTTGTACACATTTGTACACCCTTGTACACACTTGTACAACCTTGTTCAACCTTGTACAAACCTGTACACCCTTGTACACACTTGTACAAGCTTGTACACGATTGTACAGCCTTGTACACACTTGTGCACCCTTGTACAAACTTGTACATCCTTGTACACACTTGTACAACCTTGTACAAACTTGTACAAACTTGTACAAACTTGTACAAACTTGTACAAACTTGTACAAACTTGTACATCCTTGTACACGATTGTACACCCTTGTACACACTTGTACAACCTTGTACACACTTGTACAACCTGATACACAATTGTACAACCTTGTACACACTTGTACAACCTTGTACACAGTTGTACAACCTTGTACACACTTGTACAACCTTGTACACACTTGTACAGCCTTGTACACAATTGTACAACCTTGTACACACTTGTACAACCTTGTACACACTTGTACAACCTTGTACACAATTGTACAGCCTTGTACACACTTGTACAACCTTGTACACACTTGTACAGCCTTGTACAAAATTGTACAACCTTGTACACACTTGTACAGCCTTGTACACAATTGTACAACCTTGTACACACTTGTACAACCTTGTACACCCTTGTACAAACTTTTACACATCGTACACACTTGTACACCCTTGTACAAACTTGTACATCCTTGTACAAACTTGTACAACCTTGTACACACTTGTACAATCTTGTACACACTTGTACAGCCTTGTACACACTTGTACAACCTTGTACACCCTTGTACAAACTTTTACACATCGTACACACTTGTACACCCTTGTACAAACTTGTACATCCTTGTACACACTTGTACAACCTTGTACACACTTGTACAATCTTGTACACACTTGTACAGCCTTGTACACAATTGTACAACCTTGTACACACTTGTACAGCCTTGTACACAATTGTACAACCTTGTACACACTTGTACAACCTTGTACACCCTTGTACACACTTTTACTTATCGTACACACTTGTACACCCTTGTACAAACTTGTACATCCTTGTACACACTTGTACAACCTTGTACAAACTTGTACAAACTTTTACATCCTTGTACACGATTTTACACCCTTGTACACACTTGTACAACCTTGTAAAAACTTGTACAACCTTGTACACACTTGTACACCCTTGTACACACTTGTACAAGCTTGTACACACTTGTACCACCTTGTACACACTTGTACACCCTTGTACACACATGTATAACCTTGTACACAACTTGTACAACCTTGTACACACTTGTACAACCTTGTAAAACTTGTACACCCTTGTACAAACTTGTACACCCCTGTACACACTTGTACACATTTGTACACACTTGTACACCCTTATACACACTTGTACAACCTTGTACAAACCTATACAATCTTGTACACACTTGTACAACCCAGTACACAACTTGTACAACCTTGTACACACTTGTACAACCTTGTAAAACTTGTACACCCTTGTACAAACTTTTACACCCCTGTACACACTTGTACACATTTGTACACACTTGTACACCCTTGTACACACTTGTACAACCTTGTACAAACTTATACAATCTTGTACACACTTGTACAACCCAGTACACACTTGTACAATCTTGTACAAACTTGTACATCCTTGTACACGATTGTACACCCTTGTACACACTTGTACAACCTTGTACACACTTGTACAACCTTGTACACAATTGTACAACCTTGTACACACTTGTACAACCTTGTACACAATTGTACAACCTTGTACACACTTGTACAACCTTGTACACACTTGCACAACTTTGTACACACTTGTACAGTCTTGTACACAATTGTACAACCTTGTACACACTTGTACAACCTTGTACACACTTGTACAACCTTGTACACAATTGTACAGCCTTGTACACACTTGTACAACCTTGTACACACTTGTACAGCCTTGTACACAATTGTACAACCTTGTACACACTTGTACAACCTTGTACACACTTGTACAACCTTGTACACAATTGTACAGCCTTGTACACACTTGTACAACCTTGTACACACTTGTACAACCTTGTAAAAACTTGTACACCCTTGTACACACTTGTACAACCTTGTACAACCTTGTACACACTTGTACAGCCTTGTACACAATTGTACAACCTTGTACACACTTGTACAACCTTGTACACAATTGTACAACCTCGTACACACTTGTACAACCTTGTACACACTTGTACAACCTTGTACACACTTGTACAACCTTGTACACACTTGTACAACCTTGTACACACTTGTACAACCTTGTACACACTTGTACAACCTTTTACACACTTGTACAGCCTTGTACACAATTGTACAACCTTGTACACACTTGTACAGCCTTGTACACAATTGTACAACCTTGTACACACTTGTACAACCTTGTACACTCTTTTACACACTTTTGCTTATCGTACACACTTGTACACCCTTGTAAAAACTTGTACATCCTTGTACACACTTGTACAACCTTGTACAAACTTGTACAAACTTGTACATCCTTGTACACGATTTTACACCCTTGTACACACTTGTAAAACCTTGTAAAAACTTGTACAACCTTGTACACACTTGTACACCCTTGTACACACTTGTACAAGCTTGTACACACTTGTACAAGCTTGTACACACTTGTACAACCTTGTACACACTTGTACAACCTTGTACACACTTGTACAACCTTGTACACACTTGTACAACCTTGTACACACTTGTACAACCTTGTACACACTTGTACAACCTTGTACACACTTGTACAATCTTGTACACAATTGTACAACCTTGTACACACTTGTAAAACCTTGTACACACTTGTACAACCTTGTACACACTTGTACAACCTTGTACACAATTGTACAACCTTGTACACACTTGTACAACCTTGTACACACTTGTACAACCTTGAACACACTTGTACAGCCTTGTACACAATTGTACAACCTTGTACACACTTGTACAACCTTGTACACACTTGTACAACCTTGTACACAATTGTACAGCCTTGTACACACTTGTACAACCTTGTACACACTTGTACAGCCTTGTACACAATTGTACAACCTTGTACACACTTGTACAACCTTGTACACACTTGTACAACCTTGTACACAATTGTACAGCCTTGTACACACTTGTACAACCTTGTACACACTTGTACATCCTCGTAAAAACTTGTACACCCTTGTACACACTTGTACAACCTTGTACAACCTTGTACACACTTGTACAGCCTTGTACAACCTTGTACACACTTGTAGAGCCTTGTAAAAACTTGTACACCCTTGTACACACATGTACAACCTTGTACACACCTTGTACAACCTTGTACACACTTGTACAACCTTGTAAAACTTGTACACATTTGTACACACTTGTACACCCTTGTACACACTTGTACAACCTTGTACAAACTTATACAATCTTGTACACACTTGTACAACCCAGTACACACTTGTACAATCTTGTACAAACTTGTACTCCCTTGTACAAACTTGTACATCCTGGTACACACTTGTACAACCTTGTACAAACTTGTACAAACTTGTACAAACTTGTACAAACTTGTACAAACTTGTACATCCTTGTACACGATTGTACACCCTTGTACACACTTGTACAACCTTGTACACACTTGTACAACCTGACACACAATTGTACAACCTTGTACACACTTGTACAACCTTGTACACACTTGTACAACCTTGTACACACTTGTACAACCTTGTACACACTTGTACAACCTTGTACACAATTGTACAGCCTTGTACACACTTGTACAACCTTGTACACACTTGTACAGCCTTGTACAAAATTGTACAACCTTGTACACACTTGTACAGCCTTGTACACAATTGTACAACCTTGTACACACTTGTACAACCTTGTACACCCTTGTACAAACTTTTACACATCGTACACACTTGTACACCCTTGTACAAACTTGTACATCTTTGTACACACTTGTACAACCTTGTACACACTTGTACAACCTTGTACACACTTGTACAGCCTTGTACACAATTGTACAACCTTGTACACAGTTGTACAGCCTTGTACACAATTGTACAAATTTGTACACACTTGTACAACCTTGTACACCCTTGTACACACTTTTACTTATCGTACACACTTGTACATCCTTGTACAAACTTGTTCATCCTTGTACACACTTGTACAACCTTGTACAAACTTGTACAAACTTTTACAAACTTGTACAAACTTGTACATCCTTGTACACACTTGTACAACCTTGTACAAACTTGTACAAACTTGTACATCCTTGTACACGATTTTACACCCTTGTACACACTTGTACAACCTTGTAAAAACTTGTACAACCTTGTACACACTTGTACACCCTTGTACACACTTGTACAACCTTGTACACACTTGTACAACCTTGTACACACTTGTACAACCTTGTACACACTTGTACAACCTTGTACACACTTGTACAACCTTGTACACACTTGTACAACCTTGTACACACTTGTACAACCTTGTACACACTTGTACAACCTTGTACACACTTGTACAACCTTGTACACACTTGTACACCCTTGTACACACTTGTACAAGCTTGTACACACTTGTACAACCTTGTACACACTTGTACACCCTTGTACACACTTGTACAACCTTTTACAAACTTGTACACAATTGTACAAACTTGTACATTATTGTACATACTTGTACACCCTTGTACACACTTGTACAACCTTGTACAAACCTGTACACCCTTGTACACACTTGTACAACCTTGTACAAACCTGTACACCCTTGTACACACTTGTACAAGCTTGTACACACTTGTACAAGCTTGTACACACTTGTACACCCTTGTTCAAACTTGTGCACCCTTGTAAACCTTTGTACACCCTTTTACACATTTGTACAACCTTGTACAAACTTGTACACACTTGTACAAACTTGTACACACTTGTACAACCTTGTACAAACTTGTACAACCTTGTACACACTTGTACAACCTTGTACACACTTGTACAAGCTTGTACACACTTGTACAAGTTGTACACACTTGTACAAGTTGTACACACTTGTACAACCTTGTACACACTTGTACAACCTTGTACACACTTTTACAACCTTGTACACACTTGTACAACCTTGTACAAACTTGTACAAACTTGTACAACCTTTTCATCCTTGTACACATTTGTACACCCTTGTACACACTTGTACAACCTTGTACAAACCTGTACACCCTTGTACACACTTGTACAAGCTTGTACACGATTGTACACCCTTGTACACACTTGTGCACCCTTGTACACACTTGTACACCCTTGTACACACTTGTACAACCTTGTACAAACTTGTACACACTTGTACAACATTGTACAAACCTGTACACCCTTGAACACACTTGTACAACCTTGTACACACTTGTACAACCTTGTACCCCCTGTTACAACCTTGTACACACTTGTACAACCTTGTACACACTTGTACAGCCTTGTACACAATTGTACACCCATGTACACAATTTAAAAACTTGTACACACTTGTACAACCTTGTACACACTTGTACAACCTTGTACACACTTGTACAACCTTGTACACACTTGTACAACCTTGTACACACTTGTACAGCCTTGTACACAATTGTACAACCTTGTACACAGTTGTACAGCCTTGTACACAATTGTACAACCTTGTACACACTTGTACAACCTTGTACACCCTTGTACACACTTTTACTTATCGTACACACTTGTACACCCTTGTACAAACTTGTACATCCTTGTACACACTTGTACAACCTTGTACAAACTTGTAAA
Source organism: Macrosteles quadrilineatus (assembly GCF_028750875.1). Taxonomy (NCBI): domain Eukaryota; kingdom Metazoa; phylum Arthropoda; class Insecta; order Hemiptera; family Cicadellidae; genus Macrosteles; species Macrosteles quadrilineatus. The sequence goes on from NW_026543373.1 coordinate 19,460, forward strand.
AACTTGTACAAACTTGTACAAACTTGTACAAACTTGTACATCCTTGTACACACTTGTACAACCTTGTACAAACTTGTACAAACTTGTACATCCTTGTACACGATTTTACACCATTGTACACACTTGTACAACCTTGTAAAAACTTGTACAACCTTGTACACACTTGTACACCCTTGTACACACTTGTACAACCTTGTACACACTTGTACAACCTTGTACACACTTGTACAACCTTTTACACACTTGTACAACCTTGTACACACTTGTACAACCTTGTACACACTTGTACAACCTTGTACACACTTGTACAACCTTGTACACACTTGTACAACCTTGTACACACTTGTACAACCTTGTACACACTTGTACAACCTTGTACACACTTGTACAACCTTGTACACACTTGTACAACCTTGTTCACACTTGTACAACCTTGTACACACTTGTACAACCTTGTACACACTTGTACAACCTTGTAAAAACTTGTACAACCTTGTACACACTTGTACAACCTTTTACACACTTGTACAACCATGTAAAAACTTGTACAACCTTGTACACACTTGTACACCCTTGTACACACTTGTACAAGCTTGTACACACTTGTACAACCTTGTACACACTTGTACACCCTTGTACACACTTGTACAACCTTTTACAAACTTGTACACACTTGTACAAACTTGTACATTATTGTACATACTTGTACACCCTTGTACACACTTGTACAACCTTGTACAAACCTGTACACCCTTGTACACACTTGTACAAGCTTGTACACACTTGTACAAGCTTGTACACACTTGTACACCCTTGTTCAAACTTGTGCACCCTTGTACATTTTTGTACACCCTTGTACACATTTGTACAACCTTGTACAAACTTGTACACACTTGTACAAACTTGTACACACTTGTACAACCTTGTACAAACTTGTACAACCTTGTACACACTTGTACAACCTTGTACACACTTGTACAAGCTTGTACACACTTGTACAAGTTGTACACACTTGTACAACCTTGTACACACTTGTACAACCTTGTACACACTTGTACAACCTTGTACACACTTGTACAAACTTGTACAAACTTGTACAAACTTGTACAACCTTTTCATCCTTGTACACATTTGTACACCCTTGTACACACTTGTACAACCTTGTACAAACCTGTACACCCTTGTACAAACTTGTACAAGCTTGTACACACTTGTACACCCTTGTACACACTTGTACAACCTTGTACAAACTTGTACACTTGTACAACATTGTACAAACCTGTACACCCTTGTACACACTTGTACAACCTTGTACACACTTGTACAACCTTGTACCCCCTGTTACAACCTTGTACACACTTGTACAACCTTGTACACACTTGTACAGCCTTGTACACAATTGTACACCCATGTACACAATTTAAAAACTTGTACACACTTGTACAACCTTGTACACACTTGTACAACCTTGTACACACTTGTACAACCTTGTACACACTTGTACAACCTTGTACAAACTTGTACAAACTTGTACACACTTGTACACCCTTGTACACACTTGTAAAAGCTTGTACACACTTGTACAACCTTGTACACACTTGTACAACCTTGTACACAATTGTATAACCTTGTACACACTTGTACAACCTTGTACAAACTTGTACAAACTTGTACACACTTGTACACCCTTGTACACACTTGTAAAAGCTTGTACACACTTGTACAACCTTGTACACACTTGTACACCCTTGTACACACTTGTACAACCTTGTACACACTTGTACAACCTTGTACACAATTGTACAACCTTGTACACACTTGTACAACCTTGTACACACTTGTACAACCTTGTACACACTTGTACAGCCTTGTACACAATTGTACAACCTTGTACACACTTGTACAACCTTGTACACACTTGTACAACCTTGTACACAATTGTACAGCCTCGTACACACTTGTACAACCTTGTACACACTTGTACAGCCTTGTACAAAATTGTACAACCTTGTACACACTTGTACAGCCTTGTACACAATTGTACAACCTTGTACACACTTGTACAACCTTGTACACACTTGTACAGCCTTGTACACAATTGTACAACCTTGTACACACTTGTACAAACTTGTACAACTTTGTACAAACTTGTACACTTGTACAACATTGTACAAACCTGTACACCCTTGTACACACTTGTACAACCTTGTACACACTTGTACAACCTTGTACCCCCTGTTACAACCTTGTACACACTTGTACAACCTTGTACACACTTGTACAGCCTTGTACACAATTGTACACCCATGTACACAATTTAAAAACTTGTACACACTTGTACAACCTTGTACACACTTGTACAACCTTGTACACACTTGTACAACCTTGTACAAACTTGTACAAACTTGTACACACTTGTACAACCTTGTACACACTTGTACAACCTTGTACACACTTGTACAACCTTGTACACACTTGTACAACCTTGTACACACTTGTACAACTTTGTACACTCTTGTACAACCTTGTACACACTTGTACAACCTTGTACAACCTTGTACACACTTGTACAACCATGTAAAAACTTGTACAACCTTGTACACACTTGTACACCCTTGTACACACTTGTACAAGCTTGTACACACTTGTACAACCTTGTACACACTTGTACACCCTTGTACACACTTGTACAAGCTTGTACACACTTGTACAACCTTGTACACACTTGTACACCCTTGTACACACTTGTACAACCTTGTACAAACCTGTACACCCTTGTACACACTTGTACATGCTTGTACACACTTGTACATGCTTGTACACACTTATACAAGCTTGTATACACTTGTACACCTTTGTTCAAACTTGTGCACCCTTGTACACTTTTGTACACCCTTGTACACATTTGTACAACCTTGTACACTCTTGTACAACCTTGTACACACTTGTACAACCTTGTACACACTTGTACAACCTTGTACAACCTTGTACACACTTGTACAACCATGTAAAAACTTGTACAACCTTGTACACACTTGTACACCCTTGTACACACTTGTACAAGCTTGTGCACACTTGTACAACCTTGTACACACTTGTACACCCTTGTACACACTTGTACAAGCTTGTACACACTTGTACAACCTTGTACACACTTGTACAACCTTGTACACACTTGTACAACCTTGTAAAACTTGTACACATTTGTACACACTTGTACTCCCTTGTACACACTTGTACAACCTTGTACAAACTTATACAATCTTGTACACACTTGTACAACCCAGTACACACTTGTACAATCTTGTACAAACTTGTACTCCCTTGTACAAACTTGTACATCCTTGTACACACTTGTACAACCTTGTGAAAACTTGTACAAACTTGTACAAACTTGTACATCCTTGTACAAACTTGTACAAACTTGTACATCCTTGTACACGATTGTACACCCTTGTACACACTTGTACAACCTTGTACACACTTGTACAACCTGACACACAATTGTACAACCTTGTACACACTTGTACAGACTTGTACACACTTGTACAACCTTGGACACACTTGTACAACCTTGTACACACTTGTACAACCTTGTACACACTTGTACAACCTTGTACACACTTGTACAGCCTTGTACACAATTGTACAACCTTGTACACACTTGTACAACCTTGTACACACTTGTACAACCTTGTACACAATTGTACAGCCTTGTACACAATTGTACAACCTTGTACACACTTGTACAGCCTTGTACAAAATTGTACAGCCTTGTACACAATTGTACAACCTTGTACACACTTGTACAACGTTGTACACCCTTGTACAAACTTTTACACATCGTACACACTTGTACACCCTTGTACAAACTTGTACAACCTTGTACACACTTGTACAACCTTGTACACACTTGTACAACCTTGTACACACTTGTACTGCCTTGTACACAATTGTACAACCTTGTACACAGTTGTACAGCCTTGTACACAATTGTACAACCTTGTACATACTTGTACAACCTTGTACACCCTTGTACAAACTTTTACACATCGTACACACTTGTACACCCTTGTACAAACTTGTACATCCTTGTACACACTTGTACATCCTTGTACACACTTGTACAACCTTGTACACACTTGTACAACCTTGTACACACTTGTACAGCCTTGTACACAATTGTACAACCTTGTACACAGTTGTACAGCCTTGTACACAATTGTACAACCTTGTACACACTTGTACAACCTTGTACACACTTGTACAGCCTTGTACACACTTGTACAGCCTTGTACACACTTGTACAGCCTTGTACAAAATTGTACAGCCTTGTACACGATTGTACAACCTTGTACACACTTGTACAACCTTGTACACCCTTGTACAAACTTTTACACATCGTACACACTTGTACACCCTTGTACAAACTTGTACATCCTTGTACACACTTGTACAACCTTGTACACACTTGTACAACCTTGTACACACTTGTACAGCCTTGTACACAATTGTACAACCTTGTACACAGTTGTACAGCCTTGTACACAATTGTACATCCTTGTACACACTTGTACAACCTTGTACACCCTTGTACACACTTTTACTTATCGTACACACTTGTACACCCTTGTACAAACTTGTACATCCTTGTACACACTTGTACAACCTTGTACACACTTGTACAACCTTGTACACACTTGTACAACCTTGTACACACTTGTACAACCTTGTACACACTTGTACAACCTTGTACACACTTGTACAACCTTGTACACACTTGTACACCCTTGTACAAACTTGTACATCCTTGTACACACTTGTACAACCTTGTACACACTTGTACAACCTTGTACACACTTGTACAACCTTGTACACACTTGTACAACCTTGTACACACTTGTACAACCTTGTACACACTTGTACAACCTTGTACACACTTGTACAACCTTGTACACACTTGTACAACCTTGTACACACTTGTACAGCCTTGTACACAATTGTACAACCTTGTACACACTTGTACAACCTTGTACACACTTGTACAACCTTGTACACAATTGTACAGCCTTGTACACAATTGTACAACCTTGTACACACTTGTACAGCCTTGTACACACTTGTACAGCCTTGTACAAAATTGTACAGCCTTGTACACAATTGTACAACCTTGTACACACTTGTACAACCTTGTACACCCTTGTACAAACTTTTACACATCGTACACACTTGTACACCCTTGTACAAACTTGTACATCCTTGTACACACTTGTACAACCTTGTACACACTTGTACAACCTTGTACACACTTGTACAGCCTTGTACACAATTGTACAACCTTGTACACAGTTGTACAGCCTTGTACACGATTGTACAACCTTGTACACACTTGTACAACCTTGTACACCCTTGTACACACTTTTACTTATCGTAAACACTTGTACACCCTTGTACTAACTTGTACATTCTTGTACACACTTGTACAACCTTGTACAAACTTGTACAAACTTGTACATCCTTGTACACGATTTTACACCCTTGTACACACTTGTACAACCTTGTAAAAACTTGTACAACCTTGTACACACTTGTACACCCTTGTACACACTTGTACAACCTTGTACACACTTGTACAACCTTGTACACACTTGTACAACCTTGTACACACTTGTACAACCTTGTACACACTTGTACAACCTTGTACACACTTGTACAACCTTGTACACACTTGTAAAACCTTGTACACTCTTGTACAACCTTGTACACACTTGTACAACCTTGTACACACTTGTACAACCTTGTACAACCTTGTACACACTTGTACAACCATGTAAAAACTTGTTCAACCTTGTACACACTTGTACACCCTTGTACACACTTGTACAAGCTTGTACACACTTGTACAACCTTGTACACACTTGTACACCCTTGTACACACTTGTACAAGCTTGTACACACTTGTACAACCTTGTACACACTTGTACACCCTTGTACACACTTGTACAACCTTGTACAAACCTGTACACCCTTGTACACACTTGTACATGCTTGTACACACTTGTACAAGCTTGTATACACTTGTACACCTTTGTTCAAACTTGTGCACCCTTGTACACTTTTGTACACCCTTGTACACATTTGTACAACCTTGTACAAACTTGTACACACTTGTACAAACTTGTACACACTTGTACAACCTTGTACAAACTTGTACAACCTTGTACACACTTGTACAAGCTTGTACACACTTGTACAAGTTGTACACACTTGTACAACCTTGTACACACTTGTACAACCTTGTACACACTTGTACAACCTTGTACACATTTGTACAACCTTGTACACAATTGTAAAACCTTGTACACACTTGTACAACCTTTTACAAACTTGTACACACCTGTACAAACTTTTACAACCTTGTACACACTTGTACAAGCTTGTACACACTTGTACAAGTTGTACACACTTGTACAACCTTGTACACTCTTGTACACACTTGTACAACCTTGTACAACCTTGTACAAACCTGTACACCCTTGTACAAACTTGTACAAGCTTGTACACGATTGTACACCCTTGTACACACTTGTGCACCCTTGTACAAACTTGTACATCCTTGTACACACTTGTACAACCTTGTACAAACTTGTACAAACTTGTACAAACTTGTACAAACTTGTACATCCTTGTACACGATTGTACACCCTTGTACACACTTGTACAACCTTGTACACACTTGTACAACCTGATACACAATTGTACAACCTTGTACACACTTGTACAACCTTGTACACACTTGTACAACCTTGTACACACTTGTACAACCTTGTACACACTTGTACAACCTTGTACACACTTGTACAACCTTGTACACACTTGTACAGCCTTGTACACAATTGTACAACCTTGTACACACTTGTACAACCTTGTACACACTTGTACAACCTTGTACACAATTGTACAGCCTTGTACACACTTGTACAACCTTGTACACACTTGTACAGCCTTGTACAAAATTGTACAACCTTGTACACACTTGTACAGCCTTGTACACAATTGTACAACCTTGTACACACTTGTACAACCTTGTACACCCTTGTACAAACTTTTACACATCGTACACACTTGTACACCCTTGTACAAACTTGTACATCCTTGTACACACTTGTACAACCTTGTACACACTTGTACAATCTTGTACACACTTGTACAGCCTAGTACACAATTGTACAACCTTGTACACACTTGTACAGCCTTGTACACAATTGTACAACCTTGTACACACTTGTACAACCTTGTACACCCTTGTACACACTTTTACTTATCGTACACATTTGTACAACCTTGTACAAACTTGTACACACTTGTACAAACTTGTACACACTTGTACAACCTTGTACAAACTTGTACAACCTTGTACACACTTGTACAAGCTTGTACACACTTGTACAAGTTGTACACACTTGTACAACCTTGTACACACTTGTACAACCTTGTACACACTTGTACAACCTTGTACACAATTGTAAAACCTTGTACACACTTGTACAACCTTGTACAAACTTGTACAAACTTGTACAAACTTTTACATCCTTGTACACATTTGTACACCCTTGTACACACTTGTACAACCTTGTACACACTTGTACAAACTTGTACAACTTTGTACAAACTTGTACACTTGTACAACATTGTACAAACCTGTACACCCTTGTACACACTTGTACAACCTTGTACACACTTGTACAACCTTGTACCCCCTGTTACAACCTTGTACACACTTGTACAACCTTGTACACACTTGTACAGCCTTGTACACAATTGTACACCCATGTACACAATTTAAAAACTTGTACACACTTGTACAACCTTGTACACACTTGTACAACCTTGTACACACTTGTACAACCTTGTACAAACTTGTACAAACTTGTACACACTTGTACAACCTTGTACACACTTGTACAACCTTGTACACACTTGTACAACCTTGTACACACTTGTACAACCTTGTACACACTTGTACAACTTTGTACACTCTTGTACAACCTTGTACACACTTGTACAACCTTGTACAACCTTGTACACACTTGTACAACCATGTAAAAACTTGTACAACCTTGTACACACTTGTACACCCTTGTACACACTTGTACAAGCTTGTACACACTTGTACAACCTTGTACACACTTGTACACCCTTGTACACACTTGTACAAGCTTGTACACACTTGTACAACCTTGTACACACTTGTACACCCTTGTACACACTTGTACAACCTTGTACAAACCTGTACACCCTTGTACACACTTGTACATGCTTGTACACACTTGTACATGCTTGTACACACTTATACAAGCTTGTATACACTTGTACACCTTTGTTCAAACTTGTGCACCCTTGTACACTTTTGTACACCCTTGTACACATTTGTACAACCTTGTACACTCTTGTACAACCTTGTACACACTTGTACAACCTTGTACACACTTGTACAACCTTGTACAACCTTGTACACACTTGTACAACCATGTAAAAACTTGTACAACCTTGTACACACTTGTACACCCTTGTACACACTTGTACAAGCTTGTGCACACTTGTACAACCTTGTACACACTTGTACACCCTTGTACACACTTGTACAAGCTTGTACACACTTGTACAACCTTGTACACACTTGTACAACCTTGTACACACTTGTACAACCTTGTAAAACTTGTACACATTTGTACACACTTGTACTCCCTTGTACACACTTGTACAACCTTGTACAAACTTATACAATCTTGTACACACTTGTACAACCCAGTACACACTTGTACAATCTTGTACAAACTTGTACTCCCTTGTACAAACTTGTACATCCTTGTACACACTTGTACAACCTTGTGAAAACTTGTACAAACTTGTACAAACTTGTACATCCTTGTACAAACTTGTACAAACTTGTACATCCTTGTACACGATTGTACACCCTTGTACACACTTGTACAACCTTGTACACACTTGTACAACCTGACACACAATTGTACAACCTTGTACACACTTGTACAGACTTGTACACACTTGTACAACCTTGGACACACTTGTACAACCTTGTACACACTTGTACAACCTTGTACACACTTGTACAACCTTGTACACACTTGTACAGCCTTGTACACAATTGTACAACCTTGTACACACTTGTACAACCTTGTACACACTTGTACAACCTTGTACACAATTGTACAGCCTTGTACACAATTGTACAACCTTGTACACACTTGTACAGCCTTGTACAAAATTGTACAGCCTTGTACACAATTGTACAACCTTGTACACACTTGTACAACGTTGTACACCCTTGTACAAACTTTTACACATCGTACACACTTGTACACCCTTGTACAAACTTGTACAACCTTGTACACACTTGTACAACCTTGTACACACTTGTACAACCTTGTACACACTTGTACTGCCTTGTACACAATTGTACAACCTTGTACACAGTTGTACAGCCTTGTACACAATTGTACAACCTTGTACATACTTGTACAACCTTGTACACCCTTGTACAAACTTTTACACATCGTACACACTTGTACACCCTTGTACAAACTTGTACATCCTTGTACACACTTGTACATCCTTGTACACACTTGTACAACCTTGTACACACTTGTACAACCTTGTACACACTTGTACAGCCTTGTACACAATTGTACAACCTTGTACACAGTTGTACAGCCTTGTACACAATTGTACAACCTTGTACACACTTGTACAACCTTGTACACACTTGTACAGCCTTGTACACACTTGTACAGCCTTGTACACACTTGTACAGCCTTGTACAAAATTGTACAGCCTTGTACACGATTGTACAACCTTGTACACACTTGTACAACCTTGTACACCCTTGTACAAACTTTTACACATCGTACACACTTGTACACCCTTGTACAAACTTGTACATCCTTGTACACACTTGTACAACCTTGTACACACTTGTACAACCTTGTACACACTTGTACAGCCTTGTACACAATTGTACAACCTTGTACACAGTTGTACAGCCTTGTACACAATTGTACATCCTTGTACACACTTGTACAACCTTGTACACCCTTGTACACACTTTTACTTATCGTACACACTTGTACACCCTTGTACAAACTTGTACATCCTTGTACACACTTGTACAACCTTGTACAAACTTGTACAAACTTGTACATCCTTGTACACGATTTTACACCCTTGTACACACTTGTACAACCTTGTAAAAACTTGTACAACCTTGTACACACTTGTACAACCTTGTACACACTTGTACAACCTTGTACACACTTGTACAACCTTGTACACACTTGTACAACCTTGTACACACTTGTACAACCTTGTACACACTTGTACAACCTTGTACACACTTGTACAGCCTTGTACACAATTGTACAACCTTGTACACACTTGTACAACCTTGTACACACTTGTACAACCTTGTACACAATTGTACAGCCTTGTACACAATTGTACAACCTTGTACACACTTGTACAGCCTTGTACACACTTGTACAGCCTTGTACAAAATTGTACAGCCTTGTACACAATTGTACAACCTTGTACACACTTGTACAACCTTGTACACCCTTGTACAAACTTTTACACATCGTACACACTTGTACACCCTTGTACAAACTTGTACATCCTTGTACACACTTGTACAACCTTGTACACACTTGTACAACCTTGTACACACTTGTACAGCCTTGTACACAATTGTACAACCTTGTACACAGTTGTACAGCCTTGTACACAATTGTACAACCTTGTACACACTTGTACAACCTTGTACACCCTTGTACACACTTTTACTTATCGTAAACACTTGTACACCCTTGTACTAACTTGTACATTCTTGTACACACTTGTACAACCTTGTACAAACTTGTACAAACTTGTACATCCTTGTACACGATTTTACACCCTTGTACACACTTGTACAACCTTGTAAAAACTTGTACAACCTTGTACACACTTGTACACCCTTGTACACACTTGTACAACCTTGTACACACTTGTACAACCTTGTACACACTTGTACAACCTTGTACACACTTGTACAACCTTGTACACACTTGTACAACCTTGTACACACTTGTACAACCTTGTACACACTTGTAAAACCTTGTACACTCTTGTACAACCTTGTACACACTTGTACAACCTTGTACACACTTGTACAACCTTGTACAACCTTGTACACACTTGTACAACCATGTAAAAACTTGTTCAACCTTGTACACACTTGTACACCCTTGTACACACTTGTACAAGCTTGTACACACTTGTACAACCTTGTACACACTTGTACACCCTTGTACACACTTGTACAAGCTTGTACACACTTGTACAACCTTGTACACACTTGTACAACCCTTGTACACACTTGTACAACCTTGTACAAACCTGTACACCCTTGTACACACTTGTACATGCTTGTACACACTTGTACAAGCTTGTATACACTTGTACACCTTTGTTCAAACTTGTGCACCCTTGTACACTTTTGTACACCCTTGTACACATTTGTACAACCTTGTACAAACTTGTACACACTTGTACAAACTTGTACACACTTGTACAACCTTGTACAAACTTGTACAACCTTGTACACACTTGTACAAGCTTGTACACACTTGTACAAGTTGTACACACTTGTACAACCTTGTACACACTTGTACAACCTTGTACACACTTGTACAACCTTGTACACCCTTGTACAAACTTTTACACATAGTACACACTTGTACACCCTTGTACAAACTTGTACATCCTTGTACACACTTGTACAACCTTGTACACACTTGTACAATCTTGTACACACTTGTACAGCCTAGTACACAATTGTACAACCTTGTACACACTTGTACAGCCTTGTACACAATTGTACAACCTTGTACACACTTGTACAACCTTGTACACCCTTGTACACACTTTTACTTATCGTACACATTTGTACAACCTTGTACAAACTTGTACACACTTGTACAAACTTGTACACACTTGTACAACCTTGTACAAACTTGTACAACCTTGTACACACTTGTACAAGCTTGTACACACTTGTACAAGTTGTACACACTTGTACAACCTTGTACACACTTGTACAACCTTGTACACACTTGTACAACCTTGTACACAATTGTAAAACCTTGTACACACTTGTACAACCTTGTACAAACTTGTACAAACTTGTACAAACTTTTACATCCTTGTACACATTTGTACACCCTTGTACACACTTGTACAACCTTGTACACACTTGTACAAACTTGTACAACTTTGTACAAACTTGTACACTTGTACAACATTGTACAAACCTGTACACCCTTGTACACACTTGTACAACCTTGTACACACTTGTACAACCTTGTACCCCCTGTTACAACCTTGTACACACTTGTACAACCTTGTACACACTTGTACAGCCTTGTACACAATTGTACACCCATGTACACAATTTAAAAACTTGTACACACTTGTACAACCTTGTACACACTTGTACAACCTTGTACACACTTGTACAACCTTGTACAAACTTGTACAAACTTGTACACACTTGTACAACCTTGTACACACTTGTACAACCTTGTACACACTTGTACAACCTTGTACACACTTGTACAACCTTGTACACACTTGTACAACTTTGTACACTCTTGTACAACCTTGTACACACTTGTACAACCTTGTACAACCTTGTACACACTTGTACAACCATGTAAAAACTTGTACAACCTTGTACACA
>NW_026543374.1:0-32141 GCF_028750875.1 Macrosteles quadrilineatus
GTACCATTCTGGGGGAGAGAGGAGTTACCGTGTCTGGGGGCCAGAAACAGAGGATAGCTATCGCCCGCGCTCTACTGAAAATCCCATCCATCCTCATACTAGACGAGGCTACCAGGTCAGTTGCAAGGGAAAGACTTGATCATAAAAATGTTAAAATGTAACATGTAAATATGTAAATTGTAAAAATGTAGACGACGACGACGACGACGACGACGACGACGACGACGACGACGACGACGACGACGACGACGACGACGACGACGACGACGACGACGACGACGACGACGACGACGACGACGACGACGACGACGACGACGACGACGACGACGACGACGACGACGACGACGACGACGACGACGACGACGACGACGACGACGACGACGACGACGACGACGACGACGACGACGACGACGACGACGACGACGACGACGACGACGACGACGACGACGACGACGACGACGACGACGACGACGACGACGACGACGACGACGACGACGACGACGACGACGACGACGACGACGACGACGACGACGACGACGACGACGACGACGACGACGACGACGACGACGACGACGACTCGACGACGACGACGACGACGACGACGACGACGACGACGACGACGACCGACGACGACGACGACGACGACGACGACGACGACGACGACGACGACGACGACGACGACGAGACGACGACGACGACGACGACGACGACGACGACGACGACGACGACGACGACGACGACGACGACGGACGACGACGACGACGACGACGACGACGACGACGACGACGACGACGGTTTTTATGTCAGCTTGGTGGTTGAGTGATTATAGTACTGCTGTACTCGCCTTGTAATCAGAAGGTAGCTGGTTTGATTCTATGTTACTTTGTTTGTATTACCTGTCACTAGTTTGGTATTACTAATTTAATTAATCTTTGTCACAGGTGTACGAGGCTGCTGGGCTGGCCAATGCTGACAGTTTTATCCGACAGTTCCCTGATGGCTACAGTACCATTCTGGGGAGAGAGGAGTTACCGTGTCTGGGGGCCAGAAACAGAGGATAGCTATCGCCCGCGATCTACTGAAAACCCCATCCATCCTCATACTAGACGAGGGCTACCAGGTCAGTTGCAAGGGAATGACTTGATCGTAAAACATGTTAAAATGTAACATGTAAAAATGTAACATGTGGAAATATAAGAATTTAAAATGTAACATGTTAAAATGTAACGTGTTAAAATGTAACATTTTAAAATGTAACATGCTTAAATGTAACGTGTTAAAATGTAACATATTAAAATGTAACATGTAAAAATGTAACATGTAAAATTGTAACCTTTTAAAATGTAACATGCTTAAAGGTAACTTGTTAAAATGTAACACATTAAAAACGTTATGAGTACTGGTATGAGTAAAAGTTTTTATGTCAGCTTGGGTGGTTTGAGTGATTATAGTACTGCTGTACTCGCCTTGTAATTAGAAGGTAGCTGGTTTGATTCTATGTTACTTTGTTTGTATTACCTGTCACTAGTTTGGTATTACTAATTTAATTAATCTTTGTCACAGGTGTACGAGGCTGCTGGGGCTGGCCAATGCTGACAGTTTTATCCGACAGTTCCCTGATGGCTACAGTACCATTCTGGGGGAGAGAGGAGTTACCGTGTCTGGGGGCCAGAAACAGAGGATAGCTATCGCCCGCGCTCTACTGAAAACCCCATCCATCCTCATACTAGACGAGGCTACCAGGTCAGTTGCAAGGGAATGACTTGATCGTAAAACATCTTAAAAATGTAACATGTAAAAATGTAACATGTGGAAATATAAGAATTTAAAATGTAACATGTTAAAATGTAACGTGTTAAAATGTAACATTTTAAATGTAACATGCTTAAATGTAACGTGTTAAAATGTAACATATTAAAATGTAACATGTAAAAATGTAACATGTAAAATTGTAACCTTTTAAAATGTAACATGCCTTAAAGGTAACTATTTAAAATGTAACATATTAAAAACGTTATGAGTACTGGTATGAGTAAAAAGTTTTTATGTCAGCTTGGTGGTTGAGTGATTATAGTACTGCTGTAATCAGAAGGTAGCTGGTTTGATTCTATGTTACTTCGTTTGTATTACCCGTCACTAGTTTGGTATTACTAATTTTATTAATCTTTGTCACAGGTGTACGAGGCTGCTGGGCTGGCCAATGCTGACAGTTTTATCCGACAGTTCCCTGATGGCTACAGTACCATTCTGGGGGAGAGAGGAGTTACCGTGTCTGGGGCGCCAGAAACAGAGGATAGCTATCGCCCGCGCTCTACTGAAAATCCCATCCATCCTCATACTAGACGAGGCTACCAGGTCAGTTGCAAGGGAAAGACTTGATCATAAAAAAATGTTAAAATGTAACATGTAAATATGTAAATTGTAAAAATGTAGACGACGACGACGACGACGACGACGACGACGACGACGACGACGACGACGACGACGACGACGACGACGACGACGACGACGACGACGACGACGACGACGACGACGACGACGACGACGACGACGACGACGACGACGACGACGACGACGACGACGACGACGACGACGACGACGACGACGACGACGACGACGACGACGACGACGACGACGACGACGACGGTTTTTATGTCAGCTTGGTGGTTGAGTGATTATAGTACTGCTGTACTCGCCTTGTAATCAGAAGGTAGCTGGTTTGATTCTATGTTACTTTGTTTGTATTACCTGTCACTAGTTTGGTATTACTAATTTAATTAATCTTTGTCACAGGTGTACGAGGCTGCTGGGCTGGCCAATGCTGACAGTTTTATCCGACAGTTCCCTGATGGCTACAGTACCATTCTGGGGGAGAGAGGAGTTACCGTGTCTGGGGGCCAGAAACAGAGGATAGCTATCGCCCGCGCTCTACTGAAGAGGAGTTACCGTGTCTGGGGGCCAGAAACAGAGGATAGCTATCGCCCGCGCTCTACTGAAAACCCCATCCATCCTCATACTAGACGAGGCTACCAGGTCAGTTGCAAGGGAATGACTTGATCGTAAAACATGTTAAAATGTAACATGTAAAAATGTAACATGTGGAAATATAAGAATTTAAAATGTAACATGTTAAAATGTAACGTGTTAAAATGTAACATTTTAAAATGTAACATGCTTAAATGTAACGTGTTAAAATGTAACATATTAAAATGTAACATGTAAAAATGTAACATGTAAAATTGTAACCTTTTAAAATGTAACATGCTTAAAGGTAACTTGTTAAAATGTAACACATTAAAAACGTTATGAGTACTGGTATGAGTAAAAGTTTTTATGTCAGCTTGGTGGTTTGAGTGATTATAGTACTGCTGTACTCGCCTTGTAATTAGAAGGTAGCTGGTTTGATTCTATGTTACTTTGTTTGTATTACCTGTCACTAGTTTGGTATTACTAATTTAATTAATCTTTGTCACAGGTGTACGAGGCTGCTGGGCTGGCCAATGCTGACAGTTTTATCCGACAGTTCCCTGATGGCTACAGTACCATTCTGGGGGAGAGAGGAGTTACCGTGTCTGGGGGCCAGAAACAGAGGATAGCTATCGCCCGCGCTCTACTGAAAACCCCATCCATCCTCATACTAGACGAGGCTACCAGGTCAGTTGCAAGGGAATGACTTGATCGTAAAACATCTTAAAATGTAACATGTAAAAATGTAACATGTGGAAATATAAGAATTTAAAATGTAACATGTTAAAATGTAACGTGTTAAAATGTAACATTTTAAAATGTAACATGCTTAAATGTAACGTGTTAAAATGTAACATATTAAAATGTAACATGTAAAAATGTAACATGTAAAATTGTAACCTTTTAAAATGTAACATGCTTAAAGGTAACTATTTAAAATGTAACATATTAAAAACGTTATGAGTACTGGTATGAGTAAAAGTTTTTATGTCAGCTTGGTGGTTGAGTGATTATAGTACTGCTGTAATCAGAAGGTAGCTGGTTTGATTCTATGTTACTTCGTTTGTATTACCCGTCACTAGTTTGGTATTACTAATTTTATTAATCTTTGTCACAGGTGTACGAGGCTGCTGGGCTGGCCAATGCTGACAGTTTTATCCGACAGTTCCCTGATGGCTACAGTACCATTCTGGGGGAGAGAGGAGTTACCGTGTCTGGGGGCCAGAAACAGAGGATAGCTATCGCCCGCGCTCTACTGAAAATCCCATCCATCCTCATACTAGACGAGGCTACCAGGTCAGTTGCAAGGGAAAGACTTGATCATAAAAAATGTTAAAATGTAACATGTAAATATGTAAATTGTAAAAATGTAGACGACGACGACGACGACGACGACGACGACGACGACGACGACGACGACGACGACGACGACGACGACGACGACGACGACGACGACGACGACGACGACGACGACGACGACGACGACGACGACGACGACGACGACGACGACGACGACGACGACGACGACGACGACGACGACGACGACGACGACGACGACGACGACGACGACGACGACGACGACGACGACGACGACGACGACGACGACGACGACGACGACGACGACGACGACGACGACGACGACGACGACGACGACGACGACGACGACGACGACGACGACGACGACGACGACGACGACGACGACGACGACGACGACGACGACGACGACGACGACGACGACGACGACGACGACGACGACGACGACGACGACGACGACGACGACGACGACGACGACGACGACGACGACGACGACGACGACGACGACGACGGTTTTTATGTCAGCTTGGTGGTTGAGTGATTATAGTACTGCTGTACTCGCCTTGTAATCAGAAGGTAGCTGGTTTGATTCTATGTTACTTTGTTTGTATTACCTGTCACTAGTTTGGTATTACTAATTTAATTAATCTTTGTCACAGGTGTACGAGGCTGCTGGGCTGGCCAATGCTGACAGTTTTATCCGACAGTTCCCTGATGGCTACAGTACCATTCTGGGGGAGAGAGGAGTTACCGCGTCTGGGGGCCAGAAACAGAGGATAGCTATCGCCCGCGATCTACTGAAAACCCCATCCATCCTCATACTAGACGAGGCTACCAGGTCAGTTGCAAGGGAATGACTTGATCGTAAAACATGTTAAAATGTAACATGTAAAAATGTAACATGTGGAAATATAAGAATTTAAAATGTAACATGTTAAAATGTAACGTGTTAAAATGTAACATTTTAAAATGTAACATGCTTAAATGTAACGTGTTAAAATGTAACATATTAAAATGTAACATGTAAAAATGTAACATGTAAAATTGTAACCTTTTAAAATGTAACATGCTTAAAGGTAACTTGTTAAAATGTAACACATTAAAAACGTTATGAGTACTGGTATGAGTAAAAGTTTTTATGTCAGCTTGGTGGTTTGAGTGATTATAGTACTGCTGTACTCGCCTTGTAATTAGAAGGTAGCTGGTTTGATTCTATGTTACTTTGTTTGTATTACCTGTCACTAGTTTGGTATTACTAATTTAATTAATCTTTGTCACAGGTGTACGAGGCTGCTGGGCTGGCCAATGCTGACAGTTTTATCCGACAGTTCCCTGATGGCTACAGTACCATTCTGGGGGAGAGAGGAGTTACCGTGTCTGGGGGCCAGAAACAGAGGATAGCTATCGCCCGCGCTCTACTGAAAACCCCATCCATCCTCATACTAGACGAGGCTACCAGGTCAGTTGCAAGGGAATGACTTGATCGTAAAACATCTTAAAATGTAACATGTAAAAATGTAACATGTGGAAATATAAGAATTTAAAATGTAACATGTTAAAATGTAACGTGTTAAAATGTAACATTTTAAAATGTAACATGCTTAAATGTAACGTGTTAAAATGTAACATATTAAAATGTAACATGTAAAAATGTAACATGTAAAATTGTAACCTTTTAAAATGTAACATGCTTAAAGGTAACTATTTAAAATGTAACATATTAAAAACGTTATGAGTACTGGTATGAGTAAAAGTTTTTATGTCAGCTTGGTGGTTGAGTGATTATAGTACTGCTGTAATCAGAAGGTAGCTGGTTTGATTCTATGTTACTTCGTTTGTATTACCCGTCACTAGTTTGGTATTACTAATTTTATTAATCTTTGTCACAGGTGTACGAGGCTGCTGGGCTGGCCAATGCTGACAGTTTTATCCGACAGTTCCCTGATGGCTACAGTACCATTCTGGGGGAGAGAGGAGTTACCGTGTCTGGGGGCCAGAAACAGAGGATAGCTATCGCCCGCGCTCTACTGAAAATCCCATCCATCCTCATACTAGACGAGGCTACCAGGTCAGTTGCAAGGGAAAGACTTGATCATAAAAAATGTTAAAATGTAACATGTAAATATGTAAATTGTAAAAATGTAGACGACGACGACGACGACGACGACGACGACGACGACGACGACGACGACGACGACGACGACGACGACGACGACGACGACGACGACGACGACGACGACGACGACGACGACGACGACGACGACGACGACGACGACGACGACGACGACGACGACGACGACGACGACGACGACGACGACGACGACGACGACGACGACGACGACGACGACGACGACGACGACGACGACGACGACGACGACGACGACGACGACGACGACGACGACGACGACGACGACGACGACGACGACGACGACGACGACGACGACGACGACGACGACGACGACGACGACGACGACGACGACGACGACGACGACGACGACGACGACGACGACGACGACGACGACGACGACGACGACGACGACGACGACGACGACGACGACGACGACGACGACGACGACGACGACGACGACGACGACGACGACGACGACGACGACGACGACGACGACGACGACGACGACGACGACGACGACGACGACGACGACGACGACGACGACGACGACGACGACGACGACGACGACGACGACGACGACGACGACGACGACGACGACGACGACGACGACGACGACGACGACGACGACGACGACGACGACGACGACGACGACGACGACGACGACGACGACGACGACGACGACGACGACGACGACGACGACGACGACGACGACGACGACGACGACGACGACGACGACGACGACGACGACGGTTTTTATGTCAGCTTGGTGGTTGAGTGATTATAGTACTGCTGTACTCGCCTTGTAATCAGAAGGTAGCTGGTTTGATTCTATGTTACTTTGTTTGTATTACCTGTCACTAGTTTGGTATTACTAATTTAATTAATCTTTGTCACAGGTGTACGAGGCTGCTGGGCTGGCCAATGCTGACAGTTTTATCCGACAGTTCCCTGATGGCTACAGTACCATTCTGGGGGAGAGAGGAGTTACCGTGTCTGGGGGCCAGAAACAGAGGATAGCTATCGCCCGCGCTCTACTGAAAACCCCATCCATCCTCATACTAGACGAGGCTACCAGGTCAGTTGCAAGGGAATGACTTGATCGTAAAACATGTTAAAATGTAACATGTGGAAATATAAGAATTTAAAATGTAACATGTTAAAATGTAACGTGTTAAAATGTAACATTTTAAAATGTAACATGCTTAAATGTAACGTGTTAAAATGTAACATATTAAAATGTAACATGTAAAAATGTAACATGTAAAATTGTAACCTTTTAAAATGTAACATGCTTAAAGGTAACTTGTTAAAATGTAACACATTAAAAACGTTATGAGTACTGGTATGAGTAAAAGTTTTTATGTCAGCTTGGTGGTTTGAGTGATTATAGTACTGCTGTACTCGCCTTGTAATTAGAAGGTAGCTGGTTTGATTCTATGTTACTTTGTTTGTATTACCTGTCACTAGTTTGGTATTACTAATTTAATTAATCTTTGTCACAGGTGTACGAGGCTGCTGGGCTGGCCAATGCTGACAGTTTTATCCGACAGTTCCCTGATGGCTACAGTACCATTCTGGGGGAGAGAGGAGTTACCGTGTCTGGGGGCCAGAAACAGAGGATAGCTATCGCCCGCGCTCTACTGAAAACCCCATCCATCCTCATACTAGACGAGGCTACCAGGTCAGTTGCAAGGGAATGACTTGATCGTAAAACATCTTAAAATGTAACATGTAAAAATGTAACATGTGGAAATATAAGAATTTAAAATGTAACATGTTAAAATGTAACGTGTTAAAATGTAACATTTTAAAATGTAACATGCTTAAATGTAACGTGTTAAAATGTAACATATTAAAATGTAACATGTAAAAATGTAACATGTAAAATTGTAACCTTTTAAAATGTAACATGCTTAAAGGTAACTATTTAAAATGTAACATATTAAAAACGTTATGAGTACTGGTATGAGTAAAAGTTTTTATGTCAGCTTGGTGGTTGAGTGATTATAGTACTGCTGTAATCAGAAGGTAGCTGGTTTGATTCTATGTTACTTCGTTTGTATTACCCGTCACTAGTTTGGTATTACTAATTTTATTAATCTTTGTCACAGGTGTACGAGGCTGCTGGGCTGGCCAATGCTGACAGTTTTATCCGACAGTTCCCTGATGGCTACAGTACCATTCTGGGGGAGAGAGGAGTTACCGTGTCTGGGGGCCAGAAACAGAGGATAGCTATCGCCCGCGCTCTACTGAAAATCCCATCCATCCTCATACTAGACGAGGCTACCAGGTCAGTTGCAAGGGAAAGACTTGATCATAAAAAATGTTAAAATGTAACATGTAAATATGTAAATTGTAAAAATGTAGACGACGACGACGACGACGACGACGACGACGACGACGACGACGACGACGACGACGACGACGACGACGACGACGACGACGACGACGACGACGACGACGACGACGACGACGACGACGACGACGACGACGACGACGACGACGACGACGACGACGACGACGACGACGACGACGACGACGACGACGACGACGACGACGACGACGACGACGACGACGACGACGACGACGACGACGACGACGACGACGACGACGACGACGACGACGACGACGACGACGACGACGACGACGACGACGACGACGACGACGACGACGACGACGACGACGACGACGACGACGACGACGACGACGACGACGACGACGACGACGACGACGACGACGACGACGACGACGACGACGACGGTTTTTATGTCAGCTTGGTGGTTGAGTGATTATAGTACTGCTGTACTCGCCTTGTAATCAGAAGGTAGCTGGTTTGATTCTATGTTACTTTGTTTGTATTACCTGTCACTAGTTTGGTATTACTAATTTAATTAATCTTTGTCACAGGTGTACGAGGCTGCTGGGCTGGCCAATGCTGACAGTTTTATCCGACAGTTCCCTGATGGCTACAGTACCATTCTGGGGGAGAGAGGAGTTACCGTGTCTGGGGGCCAGAAACAGAGGATAGCTATCGCCCGCGATCTACTGAAAACCCCATCCATCCTCATACTAGACGAGGCTACCAGGTCAGTTGCAAGGGAATGACTTGATCGTAAAACATGTTAAAATGTAACATGTAAAAATGTAACATGTGGAAATATAAGAATTTAAAATGTAACATGTTAAAATGTAACGTGTTAAAGTAACATTTTAAAATGTAACATGCTTAAATGTAACGTGTTAAAATGTAACATATTAAAATGTAACATGTAAAAAATGTAACATGTAAAATTGTAACCTTTTAAAATGTAACATGCTTAAAGGTAACTTGTTAAAATGTAACACATTAAAAACGTTATGAGTACTGGTATGAGTAAAAGTTTTTATGTCAGCTTGGTGGTTTGAGTGATTATAGTACTGCTGTACTCGCCTTGTAATTAGAAGGTAGCTGGTTTGATTCTATGTTACTTTGTTTGTATTACCTGTCACTAGTTTGGTATTTACTAATTTAATTAATCTTTGTCACAGGTGTACGAGGCTGCTGGGCTGGCCAATGCTGACAGTTTTATCCGACAGTTCCCTGATGGCTACAGTACCATTCTGGGGGAGAGAGGAGTTACCGTGTCTGGGGGCCAGAAACAGAGGATAGCTATCGCCCGCGCTCTACTGAAAACCCCATCCATCCTCATACTAGACGAGGCTACCAGGTCAGTTGCAAGGGAATGACTTGATCGTAAAACATGTTAAAATGTAACATGTGGAAATATAAGAATTTAAAATGTAACATGTTAAAATGTAACGTGTTAAAATGTAACATTTTAAAATGTAACATGCTTAAATGTAACGTGTTAAAATGTAACATATTAAAATGTAACATGTAAAAATGTAACATGTAAAATTGTAACCTTTTAAAATGTAACATGCTTAAAGGTAACTTGTACTGGTATGAGTAAAAGTTTTTATGTCAGCTTGGTGGTTTGAGTGATTATAGTACTGCTGTACTCGCCTTGTAATTAGAAGGTAGCTGGTTTGATTCTATGTTACTTTGTTTGTATTACCTGTCACTAGTTTGGTATTACTAATTTAATTAATCTTTGTCACAGGTGTACGAGGCTGCTGGGCTGGCCAATGCTGACAGTTTTATCCGACAGTTCCCTGATGGCTACAGTACCATTCTGGGGGAGAGAGGAGTTACCGTGTCTGGGGGCCAGAAACAGAGGATAGCTATCGCCCGCGCTCTACTGAAAACCCCATCCATCCTCATACTAGACGAGGCTACCAGGTCAGTTGCAAGGGAATGACTTGATCGTAAAACATCTTAAAATGTAACATGTAAAAATGTAACATGTGGAAATATAAGAATTTAAAATGTAACATGTTAAAATGTAACGTGTTAAAATGTAACATTTTAAAATGTAACATGCTTAAATGTAACGTGTTAAAATGTAACATATTAAAATGTAACATGTAAAAATGTAACATGTAAAATTGTAACCTTTTAAAATGTAACATGCTTAAAGGTAACTATTTAAAATGTAACATATTAAAAACGTTATGAGTACTGGTATGAGTAAAAGTTTTTATGTCAGCTTGGTGGTTGAGTGATTATAGTACTGCTGTAATCAGAAGGTAGCTGGTTTGATTCTATGTTACTTCGTTTGCATTACCCGTCACTAGTTTGGTATTACTAATTTTATTAATCTTTGTCACAGGTGTACGAGGCTGCTGGGCTGGCCAATGCTGACAGTTTTATCCGACAGTTCCCTGATGGCTACAGTACCATTCTGGGGGAGAGAGGAGTTACCGTGTCTGGGGGCCAGAAACAGAGGATAGCTATCGCCCGCGCTCTACTGAAAATCCCATCCATCCTCATACTAGACGAGGCTACCAGGTCAGTTGCAAGGGAAAGACTTGATCATAAAAAATGTTAAAATGTAACATGTAAATATGTAAATTGTAAAAATGTAGACGACGACGACGACGACGACGACGACGACGACGACGACGACGACGACGACGACGACGACGACGACGACGACGACGACGACGACGACGACGACGACGACGACGACGACGACGACGACGACGACGACGACGACGACGACGACGACGACGACGACGACGACGACGACGACGACGACGACGACGACGACGACGACGACGACGACGACGACGACGACGACGACGACGACGACGACGACGACGACGACGACGACGACGACGACGACGACGACGACGACGACGACGACGACGACGACGACGACGACGACGACGACGACGACGACGACGACGACGACGACGACGACGACGACGACGACGACGACGACGACGACGACGACGACGACGACGACGACGACGACGACGACGACGACGACGACGACGACGACGACGACGACGACGACGACGACGACGACGACGACGACGACGACGACGACGACGACGACGACGACGACGACGACGACGACGACGACGACGACGACGACGACGACGACGACGACGACGACGACGACGACGACGACGACGACGACGACGACGACGACGACGACGACGACGACGACGACGACGACGACGACGACGACGACGACGACGACGACGACGACGACGACGACGACGACGACGACGACGACGACGACGACGACGACGACGACGACGACGACGACGACGACGACGACGACGACGACGACGACGACGACGACGACGACGACGACGACGACGACGACGACGACGACGACGACGACGACGACGACGACGACGACGACGACGACGACGACGACGACGACGACGACGACGACGACGACGACGACGACGACGACGACGACGACGACGACGACGACGACGACGACGACGACGACGACGACGACGACGACGACGACGACGACGACGACGACGACGACGACGACGACGACGACGACGACGACGACGACGACGACGACGACGACGACGACGACGACGACGACGACGACGACGACGACGACGACGGTTTTTATGTCAGCTTGGTGGTTGAGTGATTATAGTACTGCTGTACTCGCCTTGTAATCAGAAGGTAGCTGGTTTGATTCTATGTTACTTTGTTTGTATTACCTGTCACTAGTTTGGTATTACTAATTTAATTAATCTTTGTCACAGGTGTACGAGGCTGCTGGGCTGGCCAATGCTGACAGTTTTATCCGACAGTTCCCTGATGGCTACAGTACCATTCTGGGGGAGAGAGGAGTTACCGTGTCTGGGGGCCAGAAACAGAGGATAGCTATCGCCCGCGCTCTACTGAAAACCCCATCCATCCTCATACTAGACGAGGCTACCAGGTCAGTTGCAAGGGAATGACTTGATCGTAAAACATGTTAAAATGTAACATGTGGAAATATAAGAATTTAAAATGTAACATGTTAAAATGTAACGTGTTAAAATGTAACATTTTAAAATGTAACATGCTTAAATGTAACGTGTTAAAATGTAACATATTAAAATGTAACATGTAAAAATGTAACATGTAAAATTGTAACCTTTTAAAATGTAACATGCTTAAAGGTAACTTGTTAAAATGTAACACATTAAAAACGTTATGAGTACTGGTATGAGTAAAAGTTTTTATGTCAGCTTGGTGGTTTGAGTGATTATAGTACTGCTGTACTCGCCTTGTAATTAGAAGGTAGCTGGTTTGATTCTATGTTACTTTGTTTGTATTACCTGTCACTAGTTTGGTATTACTAATTTAATTAATCTTTGTCACAGGTGTACGAGGCTGCTGGGCTGGCCAATGCTGACAGTTTTATCCGACAGTTCCCTGATGGCTACAGTACCATTCTGGGGGAGAGAGGAGTTACCGTGTCTGGGGGCCAGAAACAGAGGATAGCTATCGCCCGCGCTCTACTGAAAACCCCATCCATCCTCATACTAGACGAGGCTACCAGGTCAGTTGCAAGGGAATGACTTGATCGTAAAACATCTTAAAATGTAACATGTAAAAATGTAACATGTGGAAATATAAGAATTTAAAATGTAACATGTTAAAATGTAACGTGTTAAAATGTAACATTTTAAAATGTAACATGCTTAAATGTAACGTGTTAAAATGTAACATATTAAAATGTAACATGTAAAAATGTAACATGTAAAATTGTAACCTTTTAAAATGTAACATGCTTAAAGGTAACTATTTAAAATGTAACATATTAAAAACGTTATGAGTACTGGTATGAGTAAAAGTTTTTATGTCAGCTTGGTGGTTGAGTGATTATAGTACTGCTGTAATCAGAAGGTAGCTGGTTTGATTCTATGTTACTTCGTTTGTATTACCCGTCACTAGTTTGGTATTACTAATTTTATTAATCTTTGTCACAGGTGTACGAGGCTGCTGGGCTGGCCAATGCTGACAGTTTTATCCGACAGTTCCCTGATGGCTACAGTACCATTCTGGGGGAGAGAGGAGTTACCGTGTCTGGGGGCCAGAAACAGAGGATAGCTATCGCCCGCGCTCTACTGAAAATCCCATCCATCCTCATACTAGACGAGGCTACCAGGTCAGTTGCAAGGGAAAGACTTGATCATAAAAAATGTTAAAATGTAACATGTAAATATGTAAATTGTAAAAATGTAGACGACGACGACGACGACGACGACGACGACGACGACGACGACGACGACGACGACGACGACGACGACGACGACGACGACGACGACGACGACGACGACGACGACGACGACGACGACGACGACGACGACGACGACGACGACGACGACGACGACGACGACGACGACGACGACGACGACGACGACGACGACGACGACGACGACGACGACGACGACGACGACGACGACGACGACGACGACGACGACGACGACGACGACGACGACGACGACGACGACGACGACGACGACGACGACGACGACGACGACGACGACGACGACGACGACGACGACGACGACGACGACGACGACGACGACGACGACGACGACGACGACGACGACGACGACGACGACGACGACGACGACGACGACGACGACGACGACGACGACGACGACGACGACGACGACGACGACGACGACGACGACGACGACGACGACGACGACGACGACGACGACGACGACGACGACGACGACGACGACGACGACGACGACGACGACGACGACGACGACGACGACGACGACGACGACGACGACGACGACGACGGTTTTTATGTCAGCTTGGTGGTTGAGTGATTATAGTACTGCTGTACTCGCCTTGTAATCAGAAGGTAGCTGTTTGATTCTATGTTACTTTGTTTGTATTACCTGTCACTAGTTTGGTATTACTAATTTAATTAATCTTTGTCACAGGTGTACGAGGCTGCTGGGCTGGCCAATGCTGACAGTTTTATCCGACAGTTCCCTGATGGCTACAGTACCATTCTGGGGGAGAGAGGAGTTACCGTGTCTGGGGGCCAGAAACAGAGGATAGCTATCGCCCGCGCTCTACTGAAAACCCCATCCATCCTCATACTAGACGAGGCTACCAGGTCAGTTGCAAGGGAATGACTTGATCGTAAAACATGTTAAAATGTAACATGTAAAAATGTAACATGTGGAAATATAAGAATTTAAAATGTAACATGTTAAAATGTAACGTGTTAAAATGTAACATTTTAAAATGTAACATGCTTAAATGTAACGTGTTAAAATGTAACATATTAAAATGTAACATGTAAAAATGTAACATGTAAAATTGTAACCTTTTAAAATGTAACATGCTTAAAGGTAACTTGTTAACATGTAACATATTAAAAACGTTATGAGTACTGGTATGAGTAAAAGTTTTTATGTCAGCTTGGTGGTTGAGTGATTATAGTACTGTTGTAATCAGAAGGTAGCTGGTTTGATTCTATGTTACTTTGTTTGTATTACCCGTCACTAGTTTGGTATTACTAATTTAATTAATCTTTGTCACAGGTGTACGAGGCTGCTGGGCTGGCCAATGCTGACAGTTTTATCCGACAGTTCCCTGATGGCTACAGTACCATTCTGGGGGAGAGAGGAGTTACCGTGTCTGGGGGCCAGAAACAGAGGATAGCTATAGCCCGCGCTCTACTGAAAATCCCATCCATCCCTCATACTAGACGAGGCTACCAGGTCAGTTGCAAGGGAAAGACTTGATCATAAAAAATGTTAAAATGTAACATGTAAATATGTAAAATGTAAAAATGTAGACGACGACGACGACGACGACGACGACGACGACGACGACGACGACGACGACGACGACGACGACGACGACGACGACGACGACGACGACGACGACGACGACGACGACGACGACGACGACGACGACGACGACGACGACGACGACGACGACGACGACGACGACGACGACGACGACGACGACGACGACGACGACGACGACGACGACGACGACGGTTTTTATGTCAGCTTGGTGGTTGAGTGATTATAGTACTGCTGTACTCGCCTTGTAATCAGAAGGTAGCTGTTTGATTCTATGTTACTTTGTTTGTATTACCTGTCACTAGTTTGGTATTACTAATTTAATTAATCTTTGTCACAGGTGTACGAGGCTGCTGGGCTGGCCAATGCTGACAGTTTTATCCGACAGTTCCCTGATGGCTACAGTACCATTCTGGGGGAGAGAGGAGTTACCGTGTCTGGGGGCCAGAAACAGAGGATAGCTATCGCCCGCGCTCTACTGAAAACCCCCCCCATCCATCCTCATACTAGACGAGGCTACCAGGTCAGTTGCAAGGGAATGACTTGATCGTAAAACATGTTAAAATGTAACATGTAAAAATGTAACATGTGGAAATATAAGAATTTAAAATGTAACATGTTAAAATGTAACGTGTTAAAATGTAACATTTTAAAATGTAACATGCTTAAATGTAACGTGTTAAAATGTAACATATTAAAATGTAACATGTAAAAATGTAACATGTAAAATTGTAACCTTTTAAAATGTAACATGCTTAAAGGTAACTTGTTAACATGTAACATATTAAAAACGTTATGAGTACTGGTATGAGTAAAAGTTTTTATGTCAGCTTGGTGGTTGAGTGATTATAGTACTGCTGTAATCAGAAGGTAGCTGGTTTGATTCTATGTTACTTTGTTTGTATTACCCGTCACTAGTTTGGTATTACTAATTTAATTAATCTTTGTCACAGGTGTACGAGGCTGCTGGGCTGGCCAATGCTGACAGTTTTATCCGACAGTTCCCTGATGGCTACAGTACCATTCTGGGGGAGAGAGGAGTTACCGTGTCTGGGGCCAGAAACAGAGGATAGCTATAGCCCGCGCTCTACTGAAAATCCCATCCATCCTCATACTAGACGAGGCTACCAGGTCAGTTGCAAGGGAAAGACTTGATCATAAAAAATGTTAAAATGTAACATGTAAATATGTAAAATGTAAAAATGTAGACGACGACGACGACGACGACGACGACGACGACGACGACGACGACGACGACGACGACGACGACGACGACGACGACGACGACGACGACGACGACGACGACGACGACGACGACGACGACGACGACGACGACGACGACGACGACGACGACGACGACGACGACGACGACGACGACGACGACGACGACGACGACGACGACGACGACGACGACGACGACGACGACGACGACGACGACGACGACGACGACGACGACGACGACGACGACGACGACGACGACGACGACGACGACGACGACGACGACGACGACGACGACGACGACGACGACGACGACGACGACGACGACGACGACGACGACGACGACGACGACGACGACGACGACGACGACGACGACGACGACGACGACGACGACGACGACGACGACGACGACGACGACGACGACGACGACGACGACGACGACGACGACGACGACGACGACGACGACGACGACGACGACGACGACGACGACGACGACGACGACGACGACGACGACGACGACGACGACGACGGTTTTTATGTCAGCTTGGTGGTTGAGTGATTATAGTACTGCTGTACTCGCCTTGTAATCAGAAGGTAGCTGTTTGATTCTATGTTACTTTGTTTGTATTACCTGTCACTAGTTTGGTATTACTAATTTAATTAATCTTTGTCACAGGTGTACGAGGCTGCTGGGCTGGCCAATGCTGACAGTTTTATCCGACAGTTCCCTGATGGCTACAGTACCATTCTGGGGGAGAGAGGAGTTGCCGTGTCTGGGGGCCAGAAACAGAGGATAGCTATCGCCCGCGCTCTACTGAAAACCCCATCCATCCTCATACTAGACGAGGCTACCAGGTCAGTTGCAAGGGAATGACTTGATCGTAAAACATGTTAAAATGTAACATGTAAAAATGTAACATGTGGAAATATAAGAATTTAAAATGTAACATGTTAAAATGTAACGTGTTAAAATGTAACATTTTAAAATGTAACATGCTTAAATGTAACGTGTTAAAATGTAACATATTAAAATGTAACATGTAAAAATGTAACATGTAAAATTGTAACCTTTTAAAATGTAACATGCTTAAAGGTAACTATTTAAAATGTAACATATTAAAAACGTTATGAGTACTGGTATGAGTAAATGTTTTTATGTCAGCTTGGTGGTTGAGTGATTATAGTACTGCTGTAATCAGAAGGTAGCTGGTTTGATTCTATGTTACTTCGTTTGTATTACCCGTCACTAGTTTGGTATTACTAATTTTATTAATCTTTGTCACAGGTGTACGAGGCTGCTGGGCTGGCCAATGCTGACAGTTTTATCCGACAGTTCCCTGATGGCTACAGTACCATTCTGGGGGAGAGAGGAGTTACCGTGTCTGGGGGCCAGAAACAGAGGATAGCTATCGCCCGCGCTCTACTGAAAATCCTATTCATCCTCATACTAGACGAGGCTACCAGGTCAGTTGCAAGGGAAAGACTTGATCATAAAAAATGTTAAAATGTAACATGTAAATATGTAAAATGTAAAAATGTAGACGACGACGACGACGACGACGACGACGACGACGACGACGACGACGACGACGACGACGACGACGACGACGACGACGACGACGACGACGACGACGGTTTTTATGTCAGCTTGGTGGTTGAGTGATTATAGTACTGCTGTACTCGCCTTGTAATCAGAAGGTAGCTGGTTTGATTCTATGTTACTTTGTTTGTATTACCTGTCACTAGTTTGGTATTACTAATTTAATTAATCTTTGTCACAGGTGTACGAGGCTGCTGGGCTGGCCAATGCTGACAGTTTTATCCGACAGTTCCCTGATGGCTACAGTACCATTCTGGGGGAGAGAGGAGTTACCGTGTCTGGGGGCCAGAAACAGAGGATAGCTATCGCCCGCGCTCTACTGAAAACCCCATCCATCCTCATACTAGACGAGGCTACCAGGTCAGTTGCAAGGGAATGACTTGATCGTAAAACATGTTAAAATGTAACATGTAAAAATGTAACATGTGGAAATATAAGAATTTAAAATGTAACATGTTAAAATGTAACGTGTTAAAATGTAACATTTTAAAATGTAACATGCTTAAATGTAACGTGTTAAAATGTAACATATTAAAATGTAACATGTAAAAATGTAACATGTAAAATTGTAACCTTTTAAAATGTAACATGCTTAAAGGTAACTTGTTAAATTGTAACACATTAAAAACGTTATGAGTACTGGTATGAGTAAAAGTTTTTATGTCAGCTTGGTGGTTTGAGTGATTATAGTACTGCTGTACTCGCCTTGTAATTAGAAGGTAGCTGGTTTGATTCTATGTTACTTTGTTTGTATTACCTGTCACTAGTTTGGTATTACTAATTTAATTAATCTTTGTCACAGGTGTACGAGGCTGCTGGGCTGGCCAATGCTGACAGTTTTATCCGACAGTTCCCTGATGGCTACAGTACCATTCTGGGGGAGAGAGGAGTTACCGTGTCTGGGGGCCAGAAACAGAGGATAGCTATCGCCCGCGCTCTACTGAAAACCCCATCCATCCTCATACTAGACGAGGCTACCAGGTCAGTTGCAAGGGAATGACTTGATCGTAAAACATCTTAAAATGTAACATGTAAAAATGTAACATGTGGAAATATAAGAATTTAAAATGTAACATGTTAAAATGTAACGTGTTAAAATGTAACATTTTAAAATGTAACATGCTTAAATGTAACGTGTTAAAATGTAACATATTAAAATGTAACATGTAAAAATGTAACATGTAAAATTGTAACCTTTTAAAATGTAACATGCTTAAAGGTAACTATTTAAAATGTAACATATTAAAAACGTTATGAGTACTGGTATGAGTAAAAGTTTTTATGTCAGCTTGGTGGTTGAGTGATTATAGTACTGCTGTAATCAGAAGGTAGCTGGTTTGATTCTATGTTACTTCGTTTGTATTACCCGTCACTAGTTTGGTATTACTAATTTTATTAATCTTTGTCACAGGTGTACGAGGCTGCTGGGCTGGCCAATGCTGACAGTTTTATCCGACAGTTCCCTGATGGCTACAGTACCATTCTGGGGGAGAGAGGAGTTACCGTGTCTGGGGGCCAGAAACAGAGGATAGCTATCGCCCGCGCTCTACTGAATTCCCATCCATCCTCATACTAGACGAGGCTACCAGGTCAGTTGCAAGGGAAAGACTTGATCATAAAAAATGTTAAAATGTAACATGTAAATATGTAAATTGTAAAAATGTAGACGACGACGACGACGACGACGACGACGACGACGACGACGACGACGACGACGACGACGACGACGACGACGA
Organism: Macrosteles quadrilineatus; assembly: GCF_028750875.1. Lineage (NCBI taxonomy): Eukaryota > Metazoa > Arthropoda > Insecta > Hemiptera > Cicadellidae > Macrosteles > Macrosteles quadrilineatus. Next base: position 20,159 of record NW_026543374.1, read on the forward strand.
CGACGACGACGACGACGACGACGACGACGACGACGACGACGACGACGACGACGACGACGACGACGACGACGACGACGACGACGACGACGACGACGACGACGACGACGACGACGACGACGACGACGACGACGACGACGACGACGACGACGACGACGACGACGACGACGACGACGACGACGACGACGACGACGACGACGACGACGACGACGACGACGACGACGACGACGACGACGACGACGACGACGACGACGACGACGACGACGACGACGACGACGACGACGACGACGACGACGACGACGACGACGACGACGACGACGACGACGACGACGACGACGACGACGACGACGACGACGACGACGACGACGACGACGACGACGACGACGACGACGACGACGACGACGACGACGACGACGACGACGACGACGACGACGACGACGACGACGACGACGACGACGACGACGACGACGACGACGACGACGACGACGACGACGACGACGACGACGACGACGACGACGACGACGACGACGACGACGACGACGACGACGACGACGACGACGACGACGACGACGACGACGACGACGACGACGACGACGACGACGACGACGACGACGACGACGACGACGACGACGACGACGACGACGACGACGACGACGACGACGACGACGACGACGACGACGACGACGACGACGACGACGACGACGACGACGACGACGACGACGACGACGACGACGACGACGACGACGACGACGACGACGACGACGACGGTTTTTATGTCAGCTTGGTGGTTGAGTGATTATAGTACTGCTGTACTCGCCTTGTAATCAGAAGGTAGCTGTTTGATTCTATGTTACTTTGTTTGTATTACCTGTCACTAGTTTGGTATTACTAATTTAATTAATCTTTGTCACAGGTGTACGAGGCTGCTGGGCTGGCCAATGCTGACAGTTTTATCCGACAGTTCCCTGATGGCTACAGTACCATTCTGGGGGAGAGAGGAGTTACCGTGTCTGGGGGCCAGAAACAGAGGATAGCTATCGCCCGCGCTCTACTGAAAACCCCATCCATCCTCATACTAGACGAGGCTACCAGGTCAGTTGCAAGGGAATGACTTGATCGTAAAACATGTTAAAATGTAACATGTAAAAATGTAACATGTGGAAATATAAGAATTTAAAATGTAACATGTTAAAATGTAACGTGTTAAAATGTAACATTTTAAAATGTAACATGCTTAAATGTAACGTGTTAAAATGTAACATATTAAAATGTAACATGTAAAAATGTAACATGTAAAATTGTAACCTTTTAAAATGTAACATGCTTAAAGGTAACTATTTAAAATGTAACATATTAAAAACGTTATGAGTACTGGTATGAGTAAAAGTTTTTATGTCAGCTTGGTGGTTGAGTGATTATAGTACTGCTGTAATCAGAAGGTAGCTGGTTTGATTCTATGTTACTTCGTTTGTATTACCCGTCACTAGTTTGGTATTACTAATTTTATTAATCTTTGTCACAGGTGTACGAGGCTGCTGGGCTGGCCAATGCTGACAGTTTTATCCGACAGTTCCCTGATGGCTACAGTACCATTCTGGGGGAGAGAGGAGTTACCGTGTCTGGGGGCCAGAAACAGAGGATAGCTCTCGCCCGCGCTCTACTGAAAATCCCATCTATCCTCATACTAGACGAGGCTACCAGGTCAGTTGCAAGGGAAAGACTTGATCATAAAAAATGTTAAAATGTAACATGTAAATATGTAAAATGTAAAAATGTAGACGACGACGACGACGACGACGACGACGACGACGACGACGACGACGACGACGACGACGACGACGACGACGACGACGACGACGACGACGACGACGACGGTTTTTATGTCAGCTTGGTGGTTGAGTGATTATAGTACTGCTGTACTCGCCTTGTAATCAGAAGGTAGCTGGTTTGATTCTATGTTACTTTGTTTGTATTACCTGTCACTAGTTTGGTATTACTAATTTAATTAATCTTTGTCACAGGTGTACGAGGCTGCTGGGCTGGCCAATGCTGACAGTTTATCCGACAGTTCCCTGATGGCTACAGTACCATTCTGGGGGAGAGAGGAGTTACCGTGTCTGGGGGCCAGAAACAGAGGATAGCTATCGCCCGCGCTCTACTGAAAACCCCATCCATCCTCATACTAGACGAGGCTACCAGGTCAGTTGCAAGGGAATGACTTGATCGTAAAACATGTTAAAATGTAACATGTAAACATGTAAAAATGTAACATGTGGAAATATAAGAATTTAAAATGTAACATGTTAAAATGTAACGTGTTAAAATGTAACATTTTAAAATGTAACATGCTTAAATGTAACGTGTTAAAATGTAACATATTAAAATGTAACATGTAAAAATGTAACATGTAAAATTGTAACCTTTTAAAATGTAACATGCTTAAAGGTAACTTGTTAAAATGTAACACATTAAAAACGTTATGAGTACTGGTATGAGTAAAAGTTTTTATGTCAGCTTGGTGGTTTGAGTGATTATAGTACTGCTGTACTCGCCTTGTAATTAGAAGGTAGCTGGTTTGATTCTATGTTACTTTGTTTGTATTACCTGTCACTAGTTTGGTATTACTAATTTAATTAATCTTTGTCACAGGTGTACGAGGCTGCTGGGCTGGCCAATGCTGACAGTTTTATCCGACAGTTCCCTGATGGCTACAGTACCATTCTGGGGGAGAGAGGAGTTACCGTGTCTGGGGGCCAGAAACAGAGGATAGCTATCGCCCGCGCTCTACTGAAAACCCCATCCATCCTCATACTAGACGAGGCTACCAGGTCAGTTGCAAGGGAATGACTTGATCGTAAAACATCTTAAAATGTAACATGTAAAAATGTAACATGTGGAAATATAAGAATTTAAAATGTAACATGTTAAAATGTAACGTGTTAAAATGTAACATTTTAAAATGTAACATGCTTAAATGTAACGTGTTAAAATGTAACATATTAAAATGTAACATGTAAAAATGTAACATGTAAAATTGTAACCTTTTAAAATGTAACATGCTTAAAGGTAACTATTTAAAATGTAACATATTAAAAACGTTATGAGTACTGGTATGAGTAAAAGTTTTTATGTCAGCTTGGTGGTTGAGTGATTATAGTACTGCTGTAATCAGAAGGTAGCTGGTTTGATTCTATGTTACTTCGTTTGTATTACCCGTCACTAGTTTGGTATTACTAATTTTATTAATCTTTGTCACAGGTGTACGAGGCTGCTGGGCTGGCCAATGCTGACAGTTTTATCCGACAGTTCCCTGATGGCTACAGTACCATTCTGGGGGAGAGAGGAGTTACCGTGTCTGGGGGCCAGAAACAGAGGATAGCTATCGCCCGCGCTCTACTGAAAATCCCATCCATCCTCATACTAGACGAGGCTACCAGGTCAGTTGCAAGGGAAAGACTTGATCATAAAAAATGTTAAAATGTAACATGTAAATATGTAAATTGTAAAAATGTAGACGACGACGACGACGACGACGACGACGACGACGACGACGACGACGACGACGACGACGACGACGACGACGACGACGACGACGACGACGACGACGACGACGACGACGACGACGACGACGACGACGACGACGACGACGACGACGACGACGACGACGACGACGACGACGACGACGACGACGACGACGACGACGACGACGACGACGACGACGACGACGACGACGACGACGACGACGACGACGACGACGACGACGACGACGACGACGACGACGACGACGACGACGACGACGACGACGACGACGACGACGACGACGACGACGACGACGACGACGACGACGACGACGACGACGACGACGACGACGACGACGACGACGACGACGACGACGACGACGACGACGACGACGACGACGACGACGACGACGACGACGACGACGACGACGACGACGACGACGACGACGACGACGACGACGACGACGACGACGACGACGACGACGACGACGACGACGACGACGACGACGACGACGACGACGACGACGACGACGACGACGACGACGACGACGACGACGACGACGACGACGACGACGACGACGACGACGACGACGACGACGACGACGACGACGACGACGACGACGACGACGACGACGACGACGACGACGACGACGGTTTTTATGTCAGCTTGGTGGTTGAGTGATTATAGTACTGCTGTACTCGCCTTGTAATCAGAAGGTAGCTGTTTGATTCTATGTTACTTTGTTTGTATTACCTGTCACTAGTTTGGTATTACTAATTTAATTAATCTTTGTCACAGGTGTACGAGGCTGCTGGGCTGGCCAATGCTGACAGTTTTATCCGACAGTTCCCTGATGGCTACAGTACCATTCTGGGGGAGAGAGGAGTTACCGTGTCTGGGGGCCAGAAACAGAGGATAGCTATCGCCCGCGCTCTACTGAAAACCCCATCCATCCTCATACTAGACGAGGCTACCAGGTCAGTTGCAAGGGAATGACTTGATCGTAAAACATGTTAAAATGTAACATGTAAAAATGTAACATGTGGAAATATAAGAATTTAAAATGTAACATGTTAAAATGTAACGTGTTAAAATGTAACATTTTAAAATGTAACATGCTTAAATGTAACGTGTTAAAATGTAACATATTAAAATGTAACATGTAAAAATGTAACATGTAAAATTGTAACCTTTTAAAATGTAACATGCTTAAAGGTAACTATTTAAAATGTAACATATTAAAAACGTTATGAGTACTGGTATGAGTAAAAGTTTTTATGTCAGCTTGGTGGTTGAGTGATTATAGTACTGCTGTAATCAGAAGGTAGCTGGTTTGATTCTATGTTACTTCGTTTGTATTACCCGTCACTAGTTTGGTATTACTAATTTTATTAATCTTTGTCACAGGTGTACGAGGCTGCTGGGCTGGCCAATGCTGACAGTTTTATCCGACAGTTCCCTGATGGCTACAGTACCATTCTGGGGGAGAGAGGAGTTACCGTGTCTGGGGGCCAGAAACAGAGGATAGCTATCGCCCGCGCTCTACTGAAAATCCCATCCATCCTCATACTAGACGAGGCTACCAGGTCAGTTGCAAGGGAAAGACTTGATCATAAAAAATGTTAAAATGTAACATGTAAATATGTAAAATGTAAAAATGTAGACGACGACGACGACGACGACGACGACGACGACGACGACGACGACGACGACGACGACGACGACGACGACGACGACGACGACGACGACGACGACGGTTTTTATGTCAGCTTGGTGGTTGAGTGATTATAGTACTGCTGTACTCGCCTTGTAATCAGAAGGTAGCTGGTTTGATTCTATGTTACTTTGTTTGTATTACCTGTCACTAGTTTGGTATTACTAATTTAATTAATCTTTGTCACAGGTGTACGAGGTTGCTGGGCTGGCCAATGCTGACAGTTTTATCCGACAGTTCCCTGATGGCTACAGTACCATTCTGGGGGAGAGAGGAGTTACCGTGTCTGGGGGCCAGAAACAGAGGATAGCTATCGCCCGCGCTCTACTGAAAACCCCATCCATCCTCATACTAGACGAGGCTACCAGGTCAGTTGCAAGGGAATGACTTGATCGTAAAACATGTTAAAATGTAACATGTAAAAATGTAACATGTGGAAATATAAGAATTTAAAATGTAACATGTTAAAATGTAACGTGTTAAAATGTAACATTTTAAAATGTAACATGCTTAAATGTAACGTGTTAAAATGTAACATATTAAAATGTAACATGTAAAAATGTAACATGTAAAATTGTAACCTTTTAAAATGTAACATGCTTAAAGGTAACTTGTTAAAATGTAACACATTAAAAACGTTATGAGTACTGGTATGAGTAAAAGTTTTTATGTCAGCTTGGTGGTTTGAGTGATTATAGTACTGCTGTACTCGCCTTGTAATTAGAATGTAGCTGGTTTGATTCTATGTTACTTTGTTTGTATTACCTGTCACTAGTTTGGTATTACTAATTTAATTAATCTTTGTCACAGGTGTACGAGGCTGCTGGGCTGGCCAATGCTGACAGTTTTATCCGACAGTTCCCTGATGGCTACAGTACCATTCTGGGGGAGAGAGGAGTTACCGTGTCTGGGGGCCAGAAACAGAGGATAGCTATCGCCCGCGCTCTACTGAAAACCCCATCCATCCTCATACTAGACGAGGCTACCAGGTCAGTTGCAAGGGAATGACTTGATCGTAAAACATCTTAAAATGTAACATGTAAAAATGTAACATGTGGAAATATAAGAATTTAAAATGTAACATGTTAAAATGTAACGTGTTAAAATGTAACATTTTAAAATGTAACATGCTTAAATGTAACGTGTTAAAATGTAACATATTAAAATGTAACATGTAAAAATGTAACATGTAAAATTGTAACCTTTTAAAATGTAACATGCTTAAAGGTAACTATTTAAAATGTAACATATTAAAAACGTTATGAGTACTGGTATGAGTAAAAGTTTTTATGTCAGCTTGGTGGTTGAGTGATTATAGTACTGCTGTAATCAGAAGGTAGCTGGTTTGATTCTATGTTACTTCGTTTGTATTACCCGTCACTAGTTTGGTATTACTAATTTTATTAATCTTTGTCACAGGTGTACGAGGCTGCTGGGCTGGCCAATGCTGACAGTTTTATCCGACAGTTCCCTGATGGCTACAGTACCATTCTGGGGGAGAGAGGAGGTACCGTGTCTGGGGGCCAGAAACAGAGGATAGCTATCGCCCGCGCTCTACTGAAAATCCCATCCATCCTCATACTAGACGAGGCTACCAGGTCAGTTGCAAGGGAAAGACTTGATCATAAAAAATGTTAAAATGTAACATGTAAATATGTAAATTGTAAAAATGTAGACAACGACGACGACGACGACGACGACGACGACGACGACGGTTTTTATGTCAGCTTGGTGGTTGAGTGATTATAGTACTGCTGTACTCGCCTTGTAATCAGAAGGTAGCTGTTTGATTCTATGTTACTTTGTTTGTATTACCTGTCACTAGTTTGGTATTACTAATTTAATTAATCTTTGTCACAGGTGTACGAGGCTGCTGGGCTGGCCAATGCTGACAGTTTTATCCGACAGTTCCCTGATGGCTACAGTACCATTCTGGGGGAGAGAGGAGTTACCGTGTCTGGGGGCCAGAAACAGAGGATAGCTATCGCCCGCGCTCTAATGAAAACCCCATCCATCCTCATACTAGACGAGGCTACCAGGTCAGTTGCAAGGGAATGACTTGATCGTAAAACATGTTAAAATGTAACATGTAAAAATGTAACATGTGGAAATATAAGAATTTAAAATGTAACATGTTAAAATGTAACGTGTTAAAATGTAACATTTTAAAATGTAACATGCTTAAATGTAACGTGTTAAAATGTAACATATTAAAATGTAACATGTAAAAATGTAACATGTAAAATTGTAACCTTTTAAAATGTAACATGCTTAAAGGTAACTATTTAAAATGTAACATATTAAAAACGTTATGAGTACTGGTATGAGTAAAAGTTTTTATGTCAGCTTGGTGGTTGAGTGATTATAGTACTGCTGTAATCAGAAGGTAGCTGGTTTGATTCTATGTTACTTCGTTTGTATTACCCGTCACTAGTTTGGTATTACTAATTTTATTAATCTTTGTCACAGGTGTACGAGGCTGCTGGGCTGGCCAATTGCTGACAGTTTTATCCGACAGTTCCCTGATGGCTACAGTACCATTCTGGGGGAGAGAGGAGTTACCGTGTCTGGGGGCCAGAAACAGAGGATAGCTATCGCCCGCGCTCTACTGAAAATCCCATCCATCCTCATACTAGACGAGGCTACCAGGTCAGTTGCAAGGGAAAGACTTGATCATAAAAAATGTTAAAATGTAACATGTAAATATGTAAATTGTAAAAATGTAGACGACGACGACGACGACGACGACGACGACGACGACGACGACGACGACGACGACGACGACGACGACGACGACGACGACGACGACGACGGTTTTTATGTCAGCTTGGTGGTTGAGTGATTATAGTACTGCTGTACTCGCCTTGTAATCAGAAGGTAGCTGGTTTGATTCTATGTTACTTTGTTTGTATTACCTGTCACTAGTTTGGTATTACTAATTTAATTAATCTTTGTCACAGGTGTACGAGGCTGCTGGGCTGGCCAATGCTGACAGTTTTATCCGACAGTTCCCTGATGGCTACAGTACCATTCTGGGGGAGAGAGGAGTTACCGTGTCTGGGGGCCAGAAACAGAGGATAGCTATCGCCCGCGCTCTACTGAAAACCCCATCCATCCTCATACTAGACGAGGCTACCAGGTCAGTTGCAAGGGAATGACTTGATCGTAAAACATGTTAAAATGTAACATGTAAAAATGTAACATGTGGAAATATAAGAATTTAAAATGTAACATGTTAAAATGTAACGTGTTAAAATGTAACATTTTAAAATGTAACATGCTTAAATGTAACGTGTTAAAATGTAACATATTAAAATGTAACATGTAAAAATGTAACATGTAAAATTGTAACCTTTTAAAATGTAACATGCTTAAAGGTAACTTGTTAAAATGTAACACATTAAAAACGTTATGAGTACTGGTATGAGTAAAAGTTTTTATGTCAGCTTGGTGGTTTGAGTGATTATAGTACTGCTGTACTCGCCTTGTAATTAGAAGGTAGCTGGTTTGATTCTATGTTACTTTGTTTGTATTACCTGTCACTAGTTTGGTATTACTAATTTAATTAATCTTTGTCACAGGTGTACGAGGCTGCTGGGCTGGCCAATGCTGACAGTTTTATCCGACAGTTCCCTGATGGCTACAGTACCATTCTGGGGGAGAGAGGAGTTACCGTGTCTGGGGGCCAGAAACAGAGGATAGCTATCGCCCGCGCTCTACTGAAAACCCCATCCATCCTCATACTAGACGAGGCTACCAGGTCAGTTGCAAGGGAATGACTTGATCGTAAAACATCTTAAAATGTAACATGTAAAAATGTAACATGTGGAAATATAAGAATTTAAAATGTAACATGTTAAAATGTAACGTGTTAAAATGTAACATTTTAAAATGTAACATGCTTAAATGTAACGTGTTAAAATGTAACATATTAAAATGTAACATGTAAAAATGTAACATGTAAAATTGTAACCTTTTAAAATGTAACATGCTTAAAGGTAACTATTTAAAATGTAACATATTAAAAACGTTATGAGTACTGGTATGAGTAAAAGTTTTTATGTCAGCTTGGTGGTTGAGTGATTATAGTACTGCTGTAATCAGAAGGTAGCTGGTTTGATTCTATGTTACTTCGTTTGTATTACCCGTCACTAGTTTGGTATTACTAATTTTATTAATCTTTGTCACAGGTGTACGAGGCTGCTGGGCTGGCCAATGCTGACAGTTTTATCCGACAGTTCCCTGATGGCTACAGTACCATTCTGGGGGAGAGAGGAGTTACCGTGTCTGGGGGCCAGAAACAGAGGATAGCTATCGCCCGCGCTCTACTGAAAATCCCATCCATCCTCATACTAGACGAGGCTACCAGGTCAGTTGCAAGGGAAAGACTTGATCATAAAAAATGTTAAAATGTAACATGTAAATATGTAAATTGTAAAAATGTAGACGACGACGACGACGACGACGACGACGACGACGACGACGACGACGACGACGACGACGACGACGACGACGACGACGACGACGACGACGACGACGACGACGACGACGACGACGACGACGACGACGACGACGACGACGACGACGACGACGACGACGACGACGACGACGACGACGACGACGACGACGACGACGACGACGACGACGACGACGACGACGACGACGACGACGACGACGACGACGACGACGACGACGACGACGACGACGACGACGACGACGACGACGACGACGACGACGACGACGACGACGACGACGACGACGACGACGACGACGACGACGACGACGACGACGACGACGACGACGACGACGACGACGACGACGACGACGACGACGACGACGACGACGACGACGACGACGACGACGACGACGACGACGACGACGACGACGACGACGACGACGACGACGACGACGACGACGACGACGACGACGACGACGACGACGACGACGACGACGACGACGACGACGACGACGACGACGACGACGACGACGACGACGACGACGACGACGACGACGACGACGACGACGGTTTTTATGTCAGCTTGGTGGTTGAGTGATTATAGTACTGCTGTACTCGCCTTGTAATCAGAAGGTAGCTGTTTGATTCTATGTTACTTTGTTTGTATTACCTGTCACTAGTTTGGTATTACTAATTTAATTAATCTTTGTCACAGGTGTACGAGGCTGCTGGGCTGGCCAATGCTGACAGTTTTATCCGACAGTTCCCTGATGGCTACAGTACCATTCTGGGGGAGAGAGGAGTTACCGTGTCTGGGGGCCAGAAACAGAGGATAGCTATCGCCCGCGCTCTACTGAAAACCCCATCCATCCTCATACTAGACGAGGCTACCAGGTCAGTTGCAAGGGAATGACTTGATCGTAAAACATGTTAAAATGTAACATGTAAAAATGTAACATGTGGAAATATAAGAATTTAAAATGTAACATGTTAAAATGTAACGTGTTAAAATGTAACATTTTAAAATGTAACATGCTTAAATGTAACGTGTTAAAATGTAACATATTAAAATGTAACATGTAAAAATGTAACATGTAAAATTGTAACCTTTTAAAATGTAACATGCTTAAAGGTAACTATTTAAAATGTAACATATTAAAAACGTTATGAGTACTGGTATGAGTAAAAGTTTTTATGTCAGCTTGGTGGTTGAGTGATTATAGTACTGCTGTAATCAGAAGGTAGCTGGTTTGATTCTATGTTACTTCGTTTGTATTACCCGTCACTAGTTTGGTATTACTAATTTTATTAATCTTTGTCACAGGTGTACGAGGCTGCTGGGCTGGCCAATGCTGACAGTTTTATCCGACAGTTCCCTGATGGCTACAGTACCATTCTGGGGGAGAGAGGAGTTACCGTGTCTGGGGGCCAGAAACAGAGGATAGCTATCGCCCGCGCTCTACTGAAAATCCCATCCATCCTCATACTAGACGAGGCTACCAGGTCAGTTGCAAGGGAAAGACTTGATCATAAAAAATGTTAAAATGTAACATGTAAATATGTAAATTGTAAAAATGTAGACGACGACGACGACGACGACGACGACGACGACGACGACGACGACGACGACGACGACGACGACGACGACGACGACGACGACGACGACGACGACGACGACGACGACGACGACGACGACGACGACGACGACGACGACGACGACGACGACGACGACGACGACGACGACGACGACGACGACGACGACGACGACGACGACGACGACGACGACGACGACGACGACGACGACGACGACGACGACGACGACGACGACGACGACGACGACGACGACGACGACGACGACGACGACGACGACGACGACGACGACGACGACGACGACGACGACGACGACGACGACGACGACGACGACGACGACGACGACGACGACGACGACGACGACGACGACGACGACGACGACGACGACGACGACGACGACGACGACGACGACGACGACGACGACGACGACGACGACGACGACGACGACGACGACGACGACGACGACGACGACGACGACGACGACGACGACGACGACGACGACGACGACGACGACGACGACGACGACGACGACGACGACGACGACGACGACGACGACGACGACGACGACGACGACGACGACGACGACGACGACGACGACGACGACGACGGACGACGACGACGACGACGACGACGACGACGACGACGACGACGACGACGACGACGACGACGACGACGACGACGACGACGACGACGACGACGACGACGAC
>NW_026543375.1:0-32079 GCF_028750875.1 Macrosteles quadrilineatus
AACAATCAAACAAAAAAAGACTGCGGCAGTGAAGACAACACTCCGAAAAACATTTGTTCAAATTAATCAGCTACACTCGCCAGTGGCAGCGAGTCGCAAGTGGCGACTCGCCAACGTGCCATCCCTCAATTGCGAGGCGGCCGAAGGCCGCCGAGCAAGTAGGTGAACTCCAGTCGGTGGAGTTCAGTCAGTCTCCCTTACCTAGCAGTAACGGTCAGTTGCGAGGCGGCCGAAGGCCGCCGAGCAAGTAGGTGAACTCCAGTGGGTGGAGTTCAGTCATCTCCCTTACCTAGCAGTAACGGGGAGTTGCTCGGCGGCCGAAGGCCGCCGAGCAAGTAGGTGAACTCCAGTCGGTGGAGTTCAGCCAATAACCAAATGCCATCCTTCCAACTTCAGTTAAACTGTTTGGGAATTTTCCTTTGACGTTGTTTGTGTTTCCATTTTTTTGTTGTTTTTCTCGCAATTGAGGTATGCTGTTAGGTTAGGTTATCTGCTGAACTTTTGTGGCTAAACTTTTCTGACAGGAGTGCACCTACTTGCTCGGCGGCCTTCGGCCGCCGAGCAACTGACCGTTACTGCTAGGTAAGGGAGACTGACTGAACTCCACCGACTGGAGTGCACCTACTTGCTCGGCGGCCTTCGGCCGCCGAGCAACTGACCGTTACTGCTAGGTAAGGGAGACTGACTGAACTCCACCGACTGGAGTTCACCTACTTGCTCGGCGGCCTTCGGCCGCCTCGCAACTGACCGTTACTGCTAGGTAAGGGAGACTGACTGAACTCCACCGACTGGAGTTCACCTACTTGCTCGGCGGCCTTCGGCCGCCTCGCAATTGAGGGATGGCACGTTGGCGAGTCGCCACTTGCGACTCGCTGCCACTGGCGAGTGTAGCTGATTAATTTGAACAAATGTTTTTCGGAGTGTTGTCTTCACTGCCGCAGTCTTTTTTTGTTTGATTGTTTTTTTCATTTTCGATAGTATCGATTTTTTAAACCAAAAACAATCGAAAAAACGCCTACTTTGAGGCCCGATTTCTCGGGAACCGCTCAATCGAGCAGATAAAGCCGGAACACGTATATTTTTATTTTTAAAGAGCTTTCCAACGATAACCCATGTCGAGGGGAAACGAGTTTAACACTTGGTGATGTTTCCTAGTTAGATTATTTTACCACACAGGCCAACTGACAGTTCCACCAGGTTTGCTGAAGTTTGTACGAGACTTGCTGAAGTTTTTGGTCAATGGCGTATTTGGCTAACTGAGGTCAAAACCGTTTGCTCTCCCCTTAGGGCGCTCAGTGACCAAATTTTTTCTAGTCAGTCTTTAAACAAATTGTCTTAGGTTATTTTACCACACAGGCCAACTGACAGTTCCACCAGGTTTGCTGAAGTTTGTACGAGACTTGCTGAAGTTTTTGGTCAATGGCGTATTTGGCTAACTGAGGTCAAAACCGTTTGCTCTCCCCTTAGGGCGCTCAGTGACCAAATTATTTCTTGTCAGTTTTTATACAAATTGTCTCTAGTTACTGAACACTTATACCCAACTGACAGTTCCACCAGGTTTGCTGAAGTTTGAACGAAACTTGCTGAAGTTTTTGGTCAATGGCGTATTTGGCTAACTGAGGTCAAAACCGTTTGCTCTCCCCTTAGGGCGCTCAGTGACCAAATTTTTTCTAGTCAGTCTTTAAACAAATTGTCTTAGGTTACTTTACCACACAGGCCAACTGTCAGTTCCACCAGGTTTGCTGAAGTTTGTACGAGACTTGCTGAAGTTTTCGGTCAACGCCCTTTTTGGCTAACTGAGGTAAAGGCCCGTTTTCTCTTACCTTTGGGCGCTCAGTGACAAAATTATTTCTAGTCAGTCTTTAAACAAATTGTCTTAGGTTATTTTACCACACAGGCCAACTGACAGTTCCACCAGGTTTGCTGAAGTTTGTACGAGACTTGCTGAAGTTTTCGGTCAACGCCCGTTTTGGCTAACTGAGGTAAAGGCCCGTTTTCTCTTACCTTTGGGCGCTCAGTGACAAAATTTTTTCTAGTCAGTCTTTAAACAAATTGTCTCTAGTTACCGAACACTACTACCCAACTAACAGTTCCACCAGGTTTGCTGAAGTTTGTACAAGACTTGCTGAAGTTTCCGGTCAATGTCGTATTTGGCTAACTGAGGTCAAAAATCGTTTTCTCTTACCTTAGGGCGCTCAGTGACCAAATTTTTTCTAGTCAGTCTTTAAACAAATTGTCGTAGGTTACTTTACCACACAGGCCAACTTACAGTTCCACCAGGTTTGCTGAAGTTTGTACGAGACTTGCTGAAGTTTTCGGTCAATGGCGTATTTGGCTAACTGAGGTCGAAAGCCGTTTTCTCTTACCTTTGGGCGCTCAGTGACCAAATTATTTCTTGTCAGTTTTTTATACAAATTGTCTCTAGTTACTGAACACTTATACCCAACTGACAGTTCCACCAGGTTTGCTGAAGTTTGAACGAAACTTGCTGAAGTTTTTGGCTGAATCTGTATATGGGAAACTGAGGCCAAGAGCTGTTTTCTCTTACCTTTGGGCGCTCAGTGACAAAATTTTTTTTGTGTGCTATTAAATTAATTTGTTTCAGTTACCTAACACAACAGGCTAACTGACAGTTTTACTAGGTTTGCTGAAGTTTGTACGAGACTTGCTGAAGTTTTCGGTCAATGGCGTATTTGGCTAACTGAGGTCAAAAGCCGTTTTCTCTTACCTTTGGGCGCTCAGTGACAAAATTTTTTCTAGTCAGTCTTTAAACAAATTGTCTCTAGTAATTTAACACAACAGGCCAACTGTCAGTTCCACCAGGTTTGCTGAAGTTTGTACGAGACTTGCTGAAGTTTTCGGTCAACGCCCTTTTTGGCTAACTGAGGTAAAGGCCCGTTTGCTCTCCCCTTAGGGCGCTCAGTGACCAAATTTTTTCTAGTCAGTCTTTAAACAAATTGTCTTAGGTTACTTTACCACACAGGCCAACTGTCAGTTCCACCAGGTTTGCTGAAGTTTGTACGAGACTTGCTGAAGTTTTCGGTCAACGCCCTTTTTGGCTAACTGAGGTAAAGGCCCGTTTTCTCTTACCTTTGGGCGCTCAGTGACAAAATTTTTTTTGTGTGCTATTAAACTAATTTGTTTCAGTTACCTAACACAACAGGCTAACTGACAGTTTTACTAGGTTTGCTGAAGTTTGTACGAGACTTGCTGAAGTTTTCGGTCAATGGCGTATTTGGCTAACTGAGGTCAAAAGCCGTTTTCTCTTACCTTTGGGCGCTCAGTGACAAAATTTTTTCTAGTCAGTCTTTAAACAAATTGTCTCTAGTAATTTAACACAACAGGCTAACTGACAGTTTTACTAGGTTTGCTGAAGTTTAAACCAAACTTGCTGAAGTTTTTGGCTGAATCTGTATATGGGAAACTGAGGCCAAGAGCTGTTTTCTCTTACCTTTGGGCGCTCAGTGACAAAATTTTTTCTAGTCATTCTTTAAACAAATTGTCTTAGGTTATTTTACCACACAGGCCAACTGACAGTTCCACCAGGTTTGCTGAAGTTTGTACGAGACTTGCTGAAGTTTTTGGTCAATGGCGTATTTGGCTAACTGAGGTCAAAACCGTTTGCTCTCCCCTTAGGGCGCTCAGTGACCAAATTTTTTCTAGTCAGTCTTTAAACAAATTGTCGTAGGTTACTTTACCACACAGGCCAACTGACAGTTCCACCAGGTTTGCTGAAGTTTGTACGAGACTTGCTGAAGTTTTTGTCTGAATCTGTATATGGGAAACTGAGGTCAAAAATCGTTTTCTCTTACCTTAGGGCGCTCAGTGACCAAATTTTTTCTAGTCATTCTTTAAACAAATTGTCTTAGGTTATTTTACCACACAGGCCAACTGACAGTTCCACCAGGTTTGCTGAAGTTTGAACGAAACTTGCTGAAGTTTTTGGCTGAATCTGTATATGGGAAACTGAGGCCAAGAGCTGTTTTCTCTTACCTTAGGGCGCTCAGTGACAAAATTTTTTCTAGTCAGTCTTCAAACAAATTGTCTTAGGTTACTTTACCACACAGGCCAACTGACAGTTCCACCAGGTTTGCTGAAGTTTGAACGAAACTTGCTGAAGTTTTTGGCTGAATCTGTATATGGGAAACTGAGGCCAAGAGCTGTTTTCTCTTACCTTAGGGCGCTCAGTGACAAAATTTTTTCTAGTCAGTCTTCAAACAAATTGTCTTAGGTTATTTTACCACACAGGCCAACTGACAGTTCCACCAGGTTTGCTGAAGTTTGTACGAGACTTGCTGAAGTTTTTGGTCAATGGCGTATTTGGCTAACTGAGGTCAAAACCGTTTTCTCTTACCTTTGGGCGCTCAGTGACCAAATTTTTTCTAGTCAGTCTTTAAACAAATTGTCGTAGGTTACTTTACCACACAGGCCAACTGTCAGTTCCACCAGGTTTGCTGAAGTTTGTATGAGACTTGCTGAAGTTTTCGGTCAACGCCCTTTTTGGCTAACTGAGGTAAAGGCCCGTTTTCTCTTACCTTTGGGCGCTCAGTGACAAAATTTTTTCTAGTCAGTCTTTAAACAAATTGTCTTAGGTTATTTTACCACACAGGCCAACTGACAGTTCCACCAGGTTTGCTGAAGTTTGTACGAGACTTGCTGAAGTTTTTGGTCAATGGCGTATTTGGCTAACTGAGGTCAAAACCGTTTGCTCTCCCCTTAGGGCGCTGAGTGACCAAATTTTTTCTAGTCAGTCTTTAAGCAAATTGTCTTAGGTTACTTTACCACACAGGCCAACTGTCAGTTCCACCAGGTTTGCTGAAGTTTGAACGAAACTTGCTGAAGTTTTTGGCTGAATCTGTATATGGGAAACTGAGGTCAAAAGCCGTTTTTTATTACCTTAGGGCGCTCAGTGACCAAATTTTTTCTAGTCAGTCTTTAAACAATATGTCTTAGGTTACTTTACCACACAGGCCAACTGTCAGTTCCACCAGGTTTGCTGAAGTTTGAACGAAACTTGCTGAAGTTTTTGGTCAACGCCCTTTTTGGCTAACTGAGGTCAAAACCGTTTGCTCTCACCTTAGGGCGCTCAGTGACCAAATTATTTCTAGTCAGTCTTTAAACAAATTGTCTTAGGTTACTTTACCACACAGGCCAACTGTCAGTTCCACCAGGTTTGCTGAAGTTTGTACGAGACTTGCTGAAGTTTTCGGTCAACGCCCTTTTTGGCTAACTGAGGTAAAGGCCCGTTTGCTCTCACCTTAGGGCGCTCAGTGACCAAATTATTTCTAGTCAGTCTTTAAACAAATTGTCTTAGGTTATTTTACCACACAGGCCAACTGACAGTTCCACCAGGTTTGCTGAAGTTTGTACGAGACTTGCTGAAGTTTTTGTCTGAATCTGTATATGGGAAACTGAGGTCAAAAATCGTTTTCTCTTACCTTAGGGCGCTCAGTGACCAAATTTTTTCTAGTCATTCTTTAAACAAATTGTCTAAGGTTACTTTACCACACAGGCTATCTGACAGTTCCACCAGGTTTGCTGAAGTTTGTACGAGACTTGCTGAAGTTTTCGGTCAACGCCCTTTTTGGCTAACTGAGGTAAAGGCCCGTTTTCTCTTACCTTTGGGCGCTCAGTGACAAAATTTTTTCTAGTCAGTCTTTAAACAAATTGTCTTAGGTTATTTTACCACACAGGCCAACTGACAGTTCCACCAGGTTTGCTGAAGTTTGTACGAGACTTGCTGAAGTTTTTGGTCAATGGCGTATTTGGCTAACTGAGGTCAAAACCGTTTGCTCTCACCTTAGGGCGCTCAGTGACCAAATTATTTCTAGTCAGTCTTTAAACAAATTGTCTTAGGTTACTTTACCACACAGGCCAACTGTCAGTTCCACCAGGTTTGCTGAAGTTTGTACGAGACTTGCTGAAGTTTTCGGTCAACGCCCTTTTTGGCTAACTGAGGTAAAGGCCCGTTTGCTCTCACCTTAGGGCGCTCAGTGACCAAATTATTTCTAGTCAGTCTTTAAACAAATTGTCTTAGGTTACTTTACCACACAGGCCAACTGTCAGTTCCACCAGGTTTGCTGAAGTTTGTACGAGACTTGCTGAAGTTTTCGGTCAACGCCCTTTTTGGCTAACTAAGGTAAAGGCCCGTTTTCTCTTACCTTTGGGCGCTCAGTGACAAAATTATTTCTAGTCAGTCTTTAAACAAATTGTCTTAGGTTATTTTACCACACAGGCCAACTGACAGTTCCACCAGGTTTGCTGAAGTTTGTACGAGACTTGCTGAAGTTTTCGGTCAACGCCCTTTTTGGCTAACTGAGGTAAAGGCCCGTTTTCTCTTACCTTTGGGCGCTCAGTGACAAAATTTTTTCTAGTCAGTCTTTAAACAAATTGTCTCTAGTTACCGAACACTACTACCCAACTAACAGTTCCACCAGGTTTGCTGAAGTTTGTACAAGACTTGCTGAAGTTTCCGGTCAATGTCGTATTTGGCTAACTGAGGTCAAAAATCGTTTTCTCTTACCTTAGGGCGCTCAGTGACCAAATTTTTTCTAGTCAGTCTTTAAACAAATTGTCGTAGGTTACTTTACCACACAGGCCAACTGACAGTTCCACCAGGTTTGCTGAAGTTTGTACGAGACTTGCTGAAGTTTTCGGTCAATGGCGTATTTGGCTAACTGAGGTCGAAAGCCGTTTTCTCTTACCTTTGGGCGCTCAGTGACCAAATTATTTCTTGTCAGTTTTTATACAAATTGTCTCTAGTTACTGAACACTTATACCCAACTGACAGTTCCACCAGGTTTGCTGAAGTTTGAACGAAACTTGCTGAAGTTTTTGGCTGAATCTGTATATGGGAAACTGAGGCCAAGAGCTGTTTTCTCTTACCTTAGGGCGCTCAGTGACAAAATTTTTTCTAGTCAGTCTTCAAACAAATTGTCTTAGGTTACTTTACCACACAGGCCAACTGACAGTTCCACCAGGTTTGCTGAAGTTTGAACGAAACTTGCTGAAGTTTTTGGCTGAATCTGTATATGGGAAACTGAGGCCAAGAGCTGTTTTCTCTTACCTTAGGGCGCTCAGTGACAAAATTTTTTCTAGTCAGTCTTCAAACAAATTGTCTTAGGTTATTTTACCACACAGGCCAACTGACAGTTCCACCAGGTTTGCTGAAGTTTGTACGAGACTTGCTGAAGTTTTTGGTCAATGGCGTATTTGGCTAACTGAGGTCAAAACCGTTTGCTCTCCCCTTAGGGCGCTCAGTGACCAAATTTTTTCTAGTCAGTCTTTAAACAAATTGTCGTAGGTTACTTTACCACACAGGCCAACTGACAGTTCCACCAGGTTTGCTGAAGTTTGAACGAAACTTGCTGAAGTTTTTGGCTGAATCTGTATATGGGAAACTGAGGCCAAGAGCTGTTTTCTCTTACCTTTGGGCGCTCAGTGACAAAATTTTTTCTAGTCAGTCTTTAAGCAAATTGTCTTAGGTTACTTTACCACACAGGCCAACTGACAGTTCCACCAGGTTTGCTGAAGTTTGTACGAGACTTGCTGAGGTTTTTGTCTGAATCTGTATATGGGAAACTGAGGCCAAGAGCTGTTTTCTCTCACCTTAGGGCGCCCAGTGACCAAACTTTTCTAGTCAGTCTTTAAACAAATTGTCTTAGGTTACTTTACCACACAGGCCAACTGACAGTTCCACCAGGTTTGCTGAAGTTTGTACGAGACTTGCTGAAGTTTTTGGTCAATGGCGTATTTGGCTAACTGAGGTCGAAAGCCGTTTTCTCTTACCTTTGGGCGCTCAGTGACCAAATTATTTCTTGTCAGTTTTTATACAAATTGTCTCTAGTTACTGAACACTTATACCCAACTGACAGTTCCACCAGGTTTGCTGAAGTTTGAACGAAACTTGCTGAAGTTTTTGGCTGAATCTGTATATGGGAAACTGAGGCCAAGAGCTGTTTTCTCTTACCTTTGGGCGCTCAGTGACAAAATTTTTTTTGTGTGCTATTAAACTAATTTGTTTCAGTTACCTAACACAACAGGCTAACTGACAGTTTTACTAGGTTTGCTGAAGTTTGTACGAGACTTGCTGAAGTTTTCGGTCAATGGCGTATTTGGCTAACTGAGGTCAAAAGCCGTTTTCTCTTACCTTTGGGCGCTCAGTGACAAAATTTTTTCTAGTCAGTCTTTAAACAAATTGTCTCTAGTAATTTAACACAACAGGCTAACTGACAGTTTTACTAGGTTTGCTGAAGTTTAAACCAAACTTGCTGAAGTTTTTGGCTGAATCTGTATATGGGAAACTGAGGCCAAGAGCTGTTTTCTCTTACCTTTGGGCGCTCAGTGACAAAATTTTTTCTAGTCAGTCTTCAAACAAATTGTCTTAGGTTACTTTACCACACAGGCCAACTGACAGTTCCACCAGGTTTGCTGAAGTTTGAACGAAACTTGCTGAAGTTTTCGGTCAATGGCGTATTTGGCTAACTGAGGTCAAGAGCCGTTTTCTCTTACCTTTGGCGCTCAGTGACAAAATTTTTTTTGTGTGCTATTAAACTAATTTGTTTCAGTTACCTAACACCACAGACCAACTGACAGTTCCACCAGGTTTGCTGAAGTTTAAACCGAACTTGCTGAAGTTTTTGGCTGAATCTGTATATGGGAAACTGAGGCCAAGAGCCGTTTTCTCTTACCTTTGGGCGCTCAGTGACAAATTTTTTTTGTGTGCTATTAAACTAATTTGTTTCAGTTACCTAACACCACAGGCCAACTGACAGTTCCACCAGGTTTGCTGAAGTTTGTACGAGACTTGCTGAAGTTTTTGTCTGAATCTGTATATGGGAAACTGAGGTCAAGAGCTGTTTTCTCTTACCTTTGGGCGCTCAGTGACAAAATTTTTTCTAGTCAGTCTTTAAGCAAATTGTCTTAGGTTACTTTACCACACAGGCCAACTCACAGTTCCACCAGGTTTGCTGAAGTTTGTACGAGACTTGCTGAAGTTTTTGTCTGAATCTGTATATGGGAAACTGAGGCCAAGAGCTGTTTTCTCTTACCTTAGGGCGCCCGTGACAAAATTTTTTTTAGTCAGTCTTTAAACAAATTGTCTTAGGTTATTTTACCACACAGGCCAACTGACAGTTCCACCAGGTTTGCTGAAGTTTGAACGAAACTTGCTGAAGTTTTTGGCTGAATCTGTATATGGGAAACTGAGGCCAAGAGCTGTTTTCTCTTACCTTAGGGCGCCCGTGACAAAATTTTTTTTAGTCAGTCTTTAAACAAATTGTCTTAGGTTACTTTACCACACAGGCCAACTGACAGTTCCACCAGGTTTGCTGAAGTTTGTACGAGACTTGCTGAAGTTTTCGGTCAATGGCGTATTTGGCTAACTGAGGTCAAAAGCCGTTTTCTCTTACCTTTGGGCGCTCAGTGACAAAATTTTTTCTAGTCAGTCTTTAAACAAATTGTCTTAGGTTATTTTACCACACAGGCCAACTGACAGTTTTACTAGGTTTGCTGAAGTTTAAACCAAACTTGCTGAAGTTTTCGGTCAATGGCGTATTTGGCTAACTGAGGTCAAAAGCCGTTTTCTCTTACCTTTGGGCGCTCAGTGACAAAATTTTTTCTAGTCAGTCTTTAAACAAATTGTCTCTAGTAATTTAACACAACAGGCTAACTGACAGTTTTACTAGGTTTGCTGAAGTTTAAACCAAACTTGCTGAAGTTTTTGGCTGAATCTGTATATGGGAAACTGAGGCCAAGAGCTGTTTTCTCTTACCTTTGGGCGCTCAGTGACAAAATTTTTTCTAGTCATTCTTTAAACAAATTGTCTTAGGTTATTTTACCACACAGGCTAACTGACAGTTCCACCAGGTTTGCTGAAGTTTGTACGAGACTTGCTGAAGTTTTTGGTCAATGGCGTATTTGGCTAACTGAGGTCAAAACCGTTTGCTCTCCCCTTAGGGCGCTCAGTGACCAAATTTTTTCTAGTCAGTCTTTAAACAAATTGTCGTAGGTTACTTTACCACACAGGCCAACTGACAGTTCCACCAGGTTTGCTGAAGTTTGAACGAAACTTGCTGAAGTTTTTGGCTGAATCTGTATATGGGAAACTGAGGCCAAGAGCTGTTTTCTCTTACCTTTGGGCGCTCAGTGACAAAATTTTTCTAGTCAGTCTTTAAGCAAATTGTCTCTAGTAATTTAACACAACAGGCCAACTGACAGTTCCACCAGGTTTGCTGAAGTTTGAACGAAACTTGCTGAAGTTTTTGTCTGAATCTGTATATGGGAAACTGAGGTCAAAAATCGTTTTCTCTTACCTTAGGGCGCTCAGTGACCAAATTTTTTCTAGTCATTCTTTAAACAAATTGTCTTAGGTTATTTTACCACACAGGCCAACTGACAGTTCCACCAGGTTTGCTGAAGTTTGAACGAAACTTGCTGAAGTTTTTGGCTGAATCTGTATATGGGAAACTGAGGCCAAGAGCTGTTTTCTCTTACCTTTGGGCGCTCAGTGACAAAATTTTTTCTAGTCAGTCTTCAAACAAATTGTCTTAGGTTACTTTACCACACAGGCCAACTGACAGTTCCACCAGGTTTGCTGAAGTTTGAACGAAACTTGCTGAAGTTTTCGGTCAATGGCGTATTTGGCTAACTGAGGTCAAGAGCCGTTTTCTCTTACCTTTGGGCGCTCAGTGACAAAATTTTTTTTGTGTGCTATTAAACTAATTTGTTTCAGTTACCTAACACCACAGACCAACTGACAGTTCCACCAGGTTTGCTGAAGTTTAAACCAAACTTGCTGAAGTTTTTGGCTGAATCTGTATATGGGAAACTGAGGCCAAGAGCCGTTTTCTCTTACCTTTGGGCGCTCAGTGACAAATTTTTTTTGTGTGCTATTAAACTAATTTGTTTCAGTTACCTAACACCACAGGCCAACTGACAGTTCCACCAGGTTTGCTGAAGTTTGTACGAGACTTGCTGAAGTTTTTGTCTGAATCTGTATATGGGAAACTGAGGTCAAAAATCGTTTTCTCTTACCTTAGGGCGCTCAGTGACCAAATTTTTTCTAGTCATTCTTTAAACAAATTGTCTTAGGTTACTTTACCACACAGGCTATCTGACAGTTCCACCAGGTTTGCTGAAGTTTGTACGAGACTTGCTGAAGTTTTCGGTCAACGCCCTTTTTGGCTAACTGATGTAAAGGCCCGTTTTCTCTTACCTTAGGGCGCCCGTGACAAAATTTTTTCAAGTCAGTCTTTAAACAAATTGTCTTAGGTTATTTTACCACACAGGCCAACTGACAGTTTTACTAGGTTTGCTGAAGTTTAAACCAAACTTGCTGAAGTTTTTGGCTGAATCTGTATATGGGAAACTGAGGCCAAGAGCTGTTTTCTCTTACCTTAGGGCGCCCGTGACAAAATTTTTTTAGTCAGTCTTTAAACAAATTGTCTTAGGTTACTTTACTACACAGGCCAACTGACAGTTCCACCAGGTTTGCTGAAGTTTGTACGAGACTTGCTGAAGTTTTCGGTCAATGGCGTATTTGGCTAACTGAGGTCAAAAGCCGTTTTCTCTTACCTTTGGGCGCTCAGTGACAAAATTTTTTCTAGTCAGTCTTTAAACAAATTGTCTTAGGTTATTTTACCACACAGGCCAACTGACAGTTTTACTAGGTTTGCTGAAGTTTAAACCAAACTTGCTGAAGTTTTTGGCTGAATCTGTATATGGGAAACTGAGGCCAAGAGCTGTTTTCTCTTACCTTTGGGCGCTCAGTGACAAAATTTTTTCTAGTCAGTCTTTAAGCAAATTGTCTTAGGTTACTTTACCACACAGGCCAACTGACAGTTCCACCAGGTTTGCTGAAGTTTGTACGAGACTTGCTGAGGTTTTTGTCTGAATCTGTATATGGGAAACTGAGGCCAAGAGCTGTTTTCTCTCACCTTAGGGCGCCCAGTGACCAAACTTTTTCTAGTCAGTCTTTAAACAAATTGTCTTAGGTTACTTTACCACACAGGCCAACTGACAGTTCCACCAGGTTTGCTGAAGTTTGTACGAGACTTGCTGAAGTTTTTGGTCAATGGCGTATTTGGCTAACTGAGGTCGAAAGCCGTTTTCTCTTACCTTTGGGCGCTCAGTGACCAAATTATTTCTTGTCAGTTTTTATACAAATTGTCTCTAGTTACTGAACACTTATACCCAACTGACAGTTCCACCAGGTTTGCTGAAGTTTGAACGAAACTTGCTGAAGTTTTTGGCTGAATCTGTATATGGGAAACTGAGGCCAAGAGCTGTTTTCTCTTACCTTAGGGCGCTCAGTGACAAAATTTTTTCAAGTCAGTCTTTAAACAAATTGTCTTAGGTTACTTTACCACACAGGCCAACTGTCAGTTCCACCAGGTTTGCTGAAGTTTGTACGAGACTTGCTGAAGTTTTCGGTCAACGCCCTTTTTGGCTAACTGAGGTAAAGGCCCGTTTGCTCTCCCCTTAGGGCGCTCAGTGACCAAATTTTTTCTAGTCAGTCTTTAAACAAATTGTCTTAGGTTACTTTACCACACAGGCCAACTGTCAGTTCCACCAGGTTTGCTGAAGTTTGTACGAGACTTGCTGAAGTTTTTGTCTGAATCTGTATATGGGAAACTGAGGCCAAGAGCTGTTTTCTCTTACCTTAGGGCGCCCGTGACAAAATTTTTTCAAGTCAGTCTTTAAACAAATTGTCTTAGGTTACTTTACCACACAGGCCAACTGTCAGTTCCACCAGGTTTGCTGAAGTTTGTACGAGACTTGCTGAAGTTTTTGTCTGAATCTGTATATGGGAAACTGAGGCCAAGAGCTGTTTTCTCTTACCTTAGGGCGCCCGTGACAAAATTTTTTCAAGTCAGTCTTTAAACAAATTGTCTTAGGTTACTTTACCACACAGGCCAACTGTCAGTTCCACCAGGTTTGCTGAAGTTTGTACGAGACTTGCTGAAGTTTTCGGTCAACGCCCTTTTTGGCTAACTGAGGTAAAGGCCCGTTTGCTCTCACCTTAGGGCGCTCAGTGACCAAATTATTTCTAGTCAGTCTTTAAACAAATTGTCTTAGGTTACTTTACCACACAGGCCAACTGTCAGTTCCACCAGGTTTGCTGAAGTTTGTACGAGACTTGCTGAAGTTTTCGGTCAACGCCCTTTTTGGCTAACTGAGGTAAAGGCCCGTTTTCTCTTACCTTTGGGCGCTCAGTGACAAAATTATTTCTAGTCAGTCTTTAAACAAATTGTCTTAGGTTACTTTACCACACAGGCCAACTGTCAGTTCCACCAGGTTTGCTGAAGTTTGTATGAGACTTGCTGAAGTTTTCGGTCAACGCCCTTTTTGGCTAACTGAGGTAAAGGCCCGTTTTCTCTTACCTTTGGGCGCTCAGTGACAAAATTTTTTCTAGTCAGTCTTT
Organism: Macrosteles quadrilineatus; assembly: GCF_028750875.1. NCBI lineage: Eukaryota > Metazoa > Arthropoda > Insecta > Hemiptera > Cicadellidae > Macrosteles > Macrosteles quadrilineatus. The sequence goes on from NW_026543375.1 coordinate 13,424, forward strand.
AAACAAATTGTCTTAGGTTATTTTACCACACAGGCCAACTGACAGTTCCACCAGGTTTGCTGAAGTTTGTATGAGACTTGCTGAAGTTTTCGGTCAACGCCCTTTTTGGCTAACTGAGGTAAAGGCCCGTTTTCTCTTACCTTTGGGCGCTCAGTGACAAAATTTTTTCTAGTCAGTCTTTAAACAAATTGTCTTAGGTTATTTTACCACACAGGCCAACTGACAGTTCCACCAGGTTTGCTGAAGTTTGTACGAGACTTGCTGAAGTTTTTGGTCAATGGCGTATTTGGCTAACTGAGGTCAAAACCGTTTGCTCTCCCCTTAGGGCGCTCAGTGACCAAATTTTTTCTAGTCAGTCTTTAAGCAAATTGTCTTAGGTTACTTTACCACACAGGCCAACTGTCAGTTCCACCAGGTTTGCTGAAGTTTGAACGAAACTTGCTGAAGTTTTTGGCTGAATCTGTATATGGGAAACTGAGGTCAAAAGCCGTTTTTTATTACCTTAGGGCGCTCAGTGACCAAATTTTTTCTAGTCAGTCTTTAAACAATATGTCTTAGGTTACTTTACCACACAGGCCAACTGTCAGTTCCACCAGGTTTGCTGAAGTTTGAACAAAACTTGCTGAAGTTTTTGGCTGAATCTGTATATGGGAAACTGAGGCCAAGAGCTGTTTTCTCTTACCTTAGGGCGCTCAGTGACAAAATTTTTTCAAGTCAGTCTTTAAACAAATTGTCTTAGGTTACTTTACCACACAGGCCAACTGTCAGTTCCACCAGGTTTGCTGAAGTTTGTACGAGACTTGCTGAAGTTTTCGGTCAACGCCCTTTTTGGCTAACTGAGGTAAAGACCCGTTTTCTCTTACCTTTGGGCGCTCAGTGACAAAATTTTTTCTAGTCAGTCTTTAAACAAATTGTCTTAGGTTATTTTACCACACAGGCCAACTGACAGTTCCACCAGGTTTGCTGAAGTTTGTACGAGACTTGCTGAAGTTTTTGGTCAATGGCGTATTTGGCTAACTGAGGTCAAAACCGTTTGCTCTCCCCTTAGGGCGCTCAGTGACCAAATTTTTTCTAGTCAGTCTTTAAACAAATTGTCTTAGGTTACTTTACCACACAGGCCAACTGTCAGTTCCACCAGGTTTGCTGAAGTTTGAACAAAACTTGCTGAAGTTTTTGGCTGAATCTGTATATGGGAAACTGAGGCCAAGAGCTGTTTTCTCTTACCTTAGGGCGCTCAGTGACAAAATTTTTTCAAGTCAGTCTTTAAACAAATTGTCTTAGGTTACTTTACCACACAGGCCAACTGTCAGTTCCACCAGGTTTGCTGAAGTTTGTACGAGACTTGCTGAAGTTTTCGGTCAACGCCCTTTTTGGCTAACTGAGGTAAAGGCCCGTTTGCTCTCCCCTTAGGGCGCTCAGTGACCAAATTTTTTCTAGTCAGTCTTTAAACAAATTGTCTTAGGTTACTTTACCACACAGGCCAACTGTCAGTTCCACCAGGTTTGCTGAAGTTTGTACGAGACTTGCTGAAGTTTTCGGTCAACGCCTTTTTTGGCTAACTGAGGTCAAAACCGTTTGCTCTCCCCTTAGGGCGCTCAGTGACCAAATTTTTTCTAGTCATTCTTTAAACAAATTGTCTTAGGTTACTTTACCACACAGGCCAACTGACAGTTCCACCAGGTTTGCTGAAGTTTAAACCAAACTTGCTGAAGTTTTTGGCTGAATCTGTATATGGGAAACTGAGGCCAAGAGCCGTTTTCTCTTACCTTTGGGCGCTCAGTGACCAAATTTTTTCTAGTCAGTCTTTAAACAAATTGTCTTAGGTTACTTTACCACACAGGCTATCTGACAGTTCCACCAGGTTTGCTGAAGTTTGAACAAAACTTGCTGAAGTTTTTGGCTGAATCTGTATATGGGAAACTGAGGCCAAGAGCTGTTTTCTCTTACCTTAGGGCGCTCAGTGACAAAATTTTTTCAAGTCAGTCTTTAAACAAATTGCCTTAGGTTACTTTACCACACAGGCCAACTGTCAGTTCCACCAGGTTTGCTGAAGTTTGTACGAGACTTGCTGAAGTTTTCGGTCAACGCCCTTTTTGGCTAACTGAGGTAAAGGCCCGTTTTCTCTTACCTTTGGGCGCTCAGTGACAAAATTTTTTCTAGTCAGTCTTTAAACAAATTGTCTTAGGTTATTTTACCACACAGGCCAACTGACAGTTCCACCAGGTTTGCTGAAGTTTGTACGAGACTTGCTGAAGTTTTTGGTCAATGGCGTATTTGGCTAACTGAGGTCAAAACCGTTTGCTCTCCCCTTAGGGCGCTCAGTGACCAAATTTTTTCTAGTCAGTCTTTAAACAAATTGTCTTAGGTTACTTTACCACACAGGCCAACTGACAGTTCCACCAGGTTTGCTGAAGTTTAAACCAAACTTGCTGAAGTTTTTGGCTGAATCTGTATATGGGAAACTGAGGCCAAGAGCCGTTTTCTCTTACCTTTGGGCGCTCAGTGACAAATTTTTTTTTGTGTGCTATTAAACTAATTTGTTTCAGTTACCTAACACCACAGGCCAACTGACAGTTCCACCAGGTTTGCTGAAGTTTGTACGAGACTTGCTGAAGTTTTTGTCTGAATCTGTATATGGGAAACTGAGGTCAAAAATCGTTTTCTCTTACCTTTGGGCGCTCAGTGACAAAATTTTTTCTAGTCAGTCTTTAAACAAATTGTCTCTAGTAATTTAACACAACAGGCTAACTGACAGTTTTACTAGGTTTGCTGAAGTTTAAACCAAACTTGCTGAAGTTTTTGGCTGAATCTGTATATGGGAAACTGAGGCCAAGAGCTGTTTTCTCTTACCTTTGGGCGCTCAGTGACAAAATTTTTTCTAGGCATTCTTTAAACAAATTGTCTTAGATTATTTTACCACACAGGCCAACTGACAGTTCCACCAGGTTTGCTGAAGTTTGTACGAGACTTGCTGAAGTTTTTGGTCAATGGCGTATTTGGCTAACTGAGGTCAAAACCGTTTGCTCTCCCCTTAGGGCGCTCAGTGACCAAATTTTTTCTAGTCAGTCTTTAAACAAATTGTCTTAGGTTATTTTACCACACAGGCCAACTGACAGTTCCACCAGGTTTGCTGAAGTTTGTACGAGACTTGCTGAAGTTTTTGGTCAATGGCGTATTTGGCTAACTGAGGTCAAAACCGTTTGCTCTCCCCTTAGGGCGCTCAGTGACCAAATTATTTCTTGTCAGTTTTTATACAAATTGTCTCTAGTTACTGAACACTTATACCCAACTGACAGTTCCACCAGGTTTGCTGAAGTTTGAACGAAACTTGCTGAAGTTTTTGGTCAATGGCGTATTTGGCTAACTGAGGTCAAAACCGTTTGCTCTCCCCTTAGGGCGCTCAGTGACCAAATTTTTTCTAGTCAGTCTTTAAACAAATTGTCTTAGGTTACTTTACCACACAGGCCAACTGTCAGTTCCACCAGGTTTGCTGAAGTTTGTACGAGACTTGCTGAAGTTTTTGTCTGAATCTGTATATGGGAAACTGAGGCCAAGAGCTGTTTTCTCTTACCTTAGGGCGCCCGTGACAAAATTTTTTCAAGTCAGTCTTTAAACAAATTGTCTTAGGTTATTTTACCACACAGGCCAACTGACAGTTCCACCAGGTTTGCTGAAGTTTGTACGAGACTTGCTGAAGTTTTCGGTCAACGCCCTTTTTGGCTAACTGAGGTAAAGGCCCGTTTGCTCTCACCTTAGGGCGCTCAGTGACCAAATTATTTCTAGTCAGTCTTTAAACAAATTGTCTTAGGTTACTTTACCACACAGGCCAACTGTCAGTTCCACCAGGTTTGCTGAAGTTTGTACGAGACTTGCTGAAGTTTTCGGTCAACGCCCTTTTTGGCTAACTGAGGTAAAGGCCCGTTTTCTCTTACCTTTGGGCGCTCAGTGACAAAATTATTTCTAGTCAGTCTTTAAACAAATTGTCTTAGGTTACTTTACCACACAGGCCAACTGTCAGTTCCACCAGGTTTGCTGAAGTTTGTATGAGACTTGCTGAAGTTTTCGGTCAACGCCCTTTTTGGCTAACTGAGGTAAAGGCCCGTTTTCTCTTACCTTTGGGCGCTCAGTGACAAAATTTTTTCTAGTCAGTCTTTAAACAAATTGTCTTAGGTTATTTTACCACACAGGCCAACTGACAGTTCCACCAGGTTTGCTGAAGTTTGTACGAGACTTGCTGAAGTTTTTGGTCAATGGCGTATTTGGCTAACTGAGGTCAAAACCGTTTGCTCTCCCCTTAGGGCGCTGAGTGACCAAATTTTTTCTAGTCAGTCTTTAAGCAAATTGTCTTAGGTTACTTTACCACACAGGCCAACTGTCAGTTCCACCAGGTTTGCTGAAGTTTGAACGAAACTTGCTGAAGTTTTTGGCTGAATCTGTATATGGGAAACTGAGGTCAAAAGCCGTTTTTTATTACCTTAGGGCGCTCAGTGACCAAATTTTTTCTAGTCAGTCTTTAAACAATATGTCTTAGGTTACTTTACCACACAGGCCAACTGTCAGTTCCACCAGGTTTGCTGAAGTTTGAACGAAACTTGCTGAAGTTTTTGGTCAACGCCCTTTTTGGCTAACTGAGGTCAAAACCGTTTGCTCTCACCTTAGGGCGCTCAGTGACCAAATTATTTCTAGTCAGTCTTTAAACAAATTGTCTTAGGTTACTTTACCACACAGGCCAACTGTCAGTTCCACCAGGTTTGCTGAAGTTTGTACGAGACTTGCTGAAGTTTTCGGTCAACGCCCTTTTTGGCTAACTGAGGTAAAGGCCCGTTTGCTCTCACCTTAGGGCGCTCAGTGACCAAATTATTTCTAGTCAGTCTTTAAACAAATTGTCTTAGGTTATTTTACCACACAGGCCAACTGACAGTTCCACCAGGTTTGCTGAAGTTTGTACGAGACTTGCTGAAGTTTTTGTCTGAATCTGTATATGGGAAACTGAGGTCAAAAATCGTTTTCTCTTACCTTAGGGCGCTCAGTGACCAAATTTTTTCTAGTCATTCTTTAAACAAATTGTCTAAGGTTACTTTACCACACAGGCTATCTGACAGTTCCACCAGGTTTGCTGAAGTTTGTACGAGACTTGCTGAAGTTTTCGGTCAACGCCCTTTTTGGCTAACTGAGGTAAAGGCCCGTTTTCTCTTACCTTTGGGCGCTCAGTGACAAAATTTTTTCTAGTCAGTCTTTAAACAAATTGTCTTAGGTTATTTTACCACACAGGCCAACTGACAGTTCCACCAGGTTTGCTGAAGTTTGTACGAGACTTGCTGAAGTTTTTGGTCAATGGCGTATTTGGCTAACTGAGGTCAAAACCGTTTGCTCTCACCTTAGGGCGCTCAGTGACCAAATTATTTCTAGTCAGTCTTTAAACAAATTGTCTTAGGTTACTTTACCACACAGGCCAACTGTCAGTTCCACCAGGTTTGCTGAAGTTTGTACGAGACTTGCTGAAGTTTTCGGTCAACGCCCTTTTTGGCTAACTGAGGTAAAGGCCCGTTTGCTCTCACCTTAGGGCGCTCAGTGACCAAATTATTTCTAGTCAGTCTTTAAACAAATTGTCTTAGGTTACTTTACCACACAGGCCAACTGTCAGTTCCACCAGGTTTGCTGAAGTTTGTACGAGACTTGCTGAAGTTTTCGGTCAACGCCCTTTTTGGCTAACTAAGGTAAAGGCCCGTTTTCTCTTACCTTTGGGCGCTCAGTGACAAAATTATTTCTAGTCAGTCTTTAAACAAATTGTCTTAGGTTATTTTACCACACAGGCCAACTGACAGTTCCACCAGGTTTGCTGAAGTTTGTACGAGACTTGCTGAAGTTTTCGGTCAACGCCCTTTTTGGCTAACTGAGGTAAAGGCCCGTTTTCTCTTACCTTTGGGCGCTCAGTGACAAAATTTTTTCTAGTCAGTCTTTAAACAAATTGTCTCTAGTTACCGAACACTACTACCCAACTAACAGTTCCACCAGGTTTGCTGAAGTTTGTACAAGACTTGCTGAAGTTTCCGGTCAATGTCGTATTTGGCTAACTGAGGTCAAAAATCGTTTTCTCTTACCTTAGGGCGCTCAGTGACCAAATTTTTTCTAGTCAGTCTTTAAACAAATTGTCGTAGGTTACTTTACCACACAGGCCAACTGACAGTTCCACCAGGTTTGCTGAAGTTTGTACGAGACTTGCTGAAGTTTTCGGTCAATGGCGTATTTGGCTAACTGAGGTCGAAAGCCGTTTTCTCTTACCTTTGGGCGCTCAGTGACCAAATTATTTCTTGTCAGTTTTTATACAAATTGTCTCTAGTTACTGAACACTTATACCCAACTGACAGTTCCACCAGGTTTGCTGAAGTTTGAACGAAACTTGCTGAAGTTTTTGGCTGAATCTGTATATGGGAAACTGAGGCCAAGAGCTGTTTTCTCTTACCTTAGGGCGCTCAGTGACAAAATTTTTTCTAGTCAGTCTTCAAACAAATTGTCTTAGGTTACTTTACCACACAGGCCAACTGACAGTTCCACCAGGTTTGCTGAAGTTTGAACGAAACTTGCTGAAGTTTTTGGCTGAATCTGTATATGGGAAACTGAGGCCAAGAGCTGTTTTCTCTTACCTTAGGGCGCTCAGTGACAAAATTTTTTCTAGTCAGTCTTCAAACAAATTGTCTTAGGTTATTTTACCACACAGGCCAACTGACAGTTCCACCAGGTTTGCTGAAGTTTGTACGAGACTTGCTGAAGTTTTTGGTCAATGGCGTATTTGGCTAACTGAGGTCAAAACCGTTTGCTCTCCCCTTAGGGCGCTCAGTGACCAAATTTTTTCTAGTCAGTCTTTAAACAAATTGTCGTAGGTTACTTTACCACACAGGCCAACTGACAGTTCCACCAGGTTTGCTGAAGTTTGAACGAAACTTGCTGAAGTTTTTGGCTGAATCTGTATATGGGAAACTGAGGCCAAGAGCTGTTTTCTCTTACCTTTGGGCGCTCAGTGACAAAATTTTTTCTAGTCAGTCTTTAAGCAAATTGTCTTAGGTTACTTTACCACACAGGCCAACTGACAGTTCCACCAGGTTTGCTGAAGTTTGTACGAGACTTGCTGAGGTTTTTGTCTGAATCTGTATATGGGAAACTGAGGCCAAGAGCTGTTTTCTCTCACCTTAGGGCGCCCAGTGACCAAACTTTTTCTAGTCAGTCTTTAAACAAATTGTCTTAGGTTACTTTACCACACAGGCCAACTGACAGTTCCACCAGGTTTGCTGAAGTTTGTACGAGACTTGCTGAAGTTTTTGGTCAATGGCGTATTTGGCTAACTGAGGTCGAAAGCCGTTTTCTCTTACCTTTGGGCGCTCAGTGACCAAATTATTTCTTGTCAGTTTTTATACAAATTGTCTCTAGTTACTGAACACTTATACCCAACTGACAGTTCCACCAGGTTTGCTGAAGTTTGAACGAAACTTGCTGAAGTTTTTGGCTGAATCTGTATATGGGAAACTGAGGCCAAGAGCTGTTTTCTCTTACCTTTGGGCGCTCAGTGACAAAATTTTTTTTGTGTGCTATTAAACTAATTTGTTTCAGTTACCTAACACAACAGGCTAACTGACAGTTTTACTAGGTTTGCTGAAGTTTGTACGAGACTTGCTGAAGTTTTCGGTCAATGGCGTATTTGGCTAACTGAGGTCAAAAGCCGTTTTCTCTTACCTTTGGGCGCTCAGTGACAAAATTTTTTCTAGTCAGTCTTTAAACAAATTGTCTCTAGTAATTTAACACAACAGGCTAACTGACAGTTTTACTAGGTTTGCTGAAGTTTAAACCAAACTTGCTGAAGTTTTTGGCTGAATCTGTATATGGGAAACTGAGGCCAAGAGCTGTTTTCTCTTACCTTTGGGCGCTCAGTGACAAAATTTTTTCTAGTCAGTCTTCAAACAAATTGTCTTAGGTTACTTTACCACACAGGCCAACTGACAGTTCCACCAGGTTTGCTGAAGTTTGAACGAAACTTGCTGAAGTTTTCGGTCAATGGCGTATTTGGCTAACTGAGGTCAAGAGCCGTTTTCTCTTACCTTTGGGCGCTCAGTGACAAAATTTTTTTTGTGTGCTATTAAACTAATTTGTTTCAGTTACCTAACACCACAGACCAACTGACAGTTCCACCAGGTTTGCTGAAGTTTAAACCAAACTTGCTGAAGTTTTTGGCTGAATCTGTATATGGGAAACTGAGGCCAAGAGCCGTTTTCTCTTACCTTTGGGCGCTCAGTGACAAATTTTTTTTGTGTGCTATTAAACTAATTTGTTTCAGTTACCTAACACCACAGGCCAACTGACAGTTCCACCAGGTTTGCTGAAGTTTGTACGAGACTTGCTGAAGTTTTTGTCTGAATCTGTATATGGGAAACTGAGGTCAAGAGCTGTTTTCTCTTACCTTTGGGCGCTCAGTGACAAAATTTTTTCTAGTCAGTCTTTAAGCAAATTGTCTTAGGTTACTTTACCACACAGGCCAACTCACAGTTCCACCAGGTTTGCTGAAGTTTGTACGAGACTTGCTGAAGTTTTTGTCTGAATCTGTATATGGGAAACTGAGGCCAAGAGCTGTTTTCTCTTACCTTAGGGCGCCCGTGACAAAATTTTTTTTAGTCAGTCTTTAAACAAATTGTCTTAGGTTATTTTACCACACAGGCCAACTGACAGTTCCACCAGGTTTGCTGAAGTTTGAACGAAACTTGCTGAAGTTTTTGGCTGAATCTGTATATGGGAAACTGAGGCCAAGAGCTGTTTTCTCTTACCTTAGGGCGCCCGTGACAAAATTTTTTTTAGTCAGTCTTTAAACAAATTGTCTTAGGTTACTTTACCACACAGGCCAACTGACAGTTCCACCAGGTTTGCTGAAGTTTGTACGAGACTTGCTGAAGTTTTCGGTCAATGGCGTATTTGGCTAACTGAGGTCAAAAGCCGTTTTCTCTTACCTTTGGGCGCTCAGTGACAAAATTTTTTCTAGTCAGTCTTTAAACAAATTGTCTTAGGTTATTTTACCACACAGGCCAACTGACAGTTTTACTAGGTTTGCTGAAGTTTAAACCAAACTTGCTGAAGTTTTTGGCTGAATCTGTATATGGGAAACTGAGGCCAAGAGCTGTTTTCTCTTACCTTTGGGCGCTCAGTGACAAAATTTTTTCTAGTCAGTCTTTAAGCAAATTGTCTTAGGTTACTTTACCACACAGGCCAACTGACAGTTCCACCAGGTTTGCTGAAGTTTGTACGAGACTTGCTGAAGTTTTTGTCTGAATCTGTATATGGGAAACTGAGGTCAAAAATCGTTTTCTCTTACCTTAGGGCGCTCAGTGACCAAATTTTTTCTAGTCATTCTTTAAACAAATTGTCTTAGGTTACTTTACCACACAGGCTATCTGACAGTTCCACCAGGTTTGCTGAAGTTTGTACGAGACTTGCTGAAGTTTTCGGTCAACGCCCTTTTTGGCTAACTGATGTAAAGGCCCGTTTTCTCTTACCTTAGGGCGCCCGTGACAAAATTTTTTCAAGTCAGTCTTTAAACAAATTGTCTTAGGTTACTTTACCACACAGGCCAACTGTCAGTTCCACCAGGTTTGCTGAAGTTTGTACGAGACTTGCTGAAGTTTTCGGTCAACGCCCTTTTTGGCTAACTGAGGTAAAGGCCCGTTTGCTCTCCCCTTAGGGCGCTCAGTGACCAAATTTTTTCTAGTCAGTCTTTAAACAAATTGTCTTAGGTTACTTTACCACACAGGCCAACTGTCAGTTCCACCAGGTTTGCTGAAGTTTGTACGAGACTTGCTGAAGTTTTTGTCTGAATCTGTATATGGGAAACTGAGGTCAAAAATCGTTTTCTCTTACCTTTGGGCGCTCAGTGACAAAATTTTTTCTAGTCAGTCTTTAAACAAATTGTCTCTAGTAATTTAACACAACAGGCTAACTGACAGTTTTACTAGGTTTGCTGAAGTTTAAACCAAACTTGCTGAAGTTTTTGGCTGAATCTGTATATGGGAAACTGAGGCCAAGAGCTGTTTTCTCTTACCTTTGGGCGCTCAGTGACAAAATTTTTTCTAGGCATTCTTTAAACAAATTGTCTTACTAGGAAACATCACCAAGTGTTAAACTCGTATCCCCTCGACATGGGTATCGTTGGAAAGCTCTTTAAAAATAAAAATATACGTGTTCCGGCTTTATCTGCTCGATTGAGCGGTTCCCGAGAAATCGGGCCTCAAAGTAGGCGTTTTTTCGATTGTTTTTGGTTTAAAAAATCGATACTATCGAAAATGAAAAAAACAATCAAACAAAAAAAGACTGCGGCAGTGAAGACAACACTCCGAAAAACATTTGTTCAAATTAATCAGCTACACTCGCCAGTGGCAGCGAGTCGCAAGTGGCGACTCGCCAACGTGCCATCCCTCAATTGCGAGGCGGCCGAAGGCCGCCGAGCAAGTAGGTGAACTCCAGTCGGTGGAGTTCAGTCAGTCTCCCTTACCTAGCAGTAACGGTCAGTTGCGAGGCGGCCGAAGGCCGCCGAGCAAGTAGGTGAACTCCAGTGGGTGGAGTTCAGTCATCTCCCTTACCTAGCAGTAACGGGGAGTTGCTCGGCGGCCGAAGGCCGCCGAGCAAGTAGGTGAACTCCAGTCGGTGGAGTTCAGCCAATAACCAAATGCCATCCTTCCAACTTCAGTTAAACTGTTTGGGAATTTTCCTTTGACGTTGTTTGTGTTTCCATTTTTTTGTTGTTTTTCTCGCAATTGAGGTATGCTGTTAGGTTAGGTTATCTGCTGAACTTTTGTGGCTAAACTTTTCTGACAGGAGTGCACCTACTTGCTCGGCGGCCTTCGGCCGCCGAGCAACTGACCGTTACTGCTAGGTAAGGGAGACTGACTGAACTCCACCGACTGGAGTGCACCTACTTGCTCGGCGGCCTTCGGCCGCCGAGCAACTGACCGTTACTGCTAGGTAAGGGAGACTGACTGAACTCCACCGACTGGAGTTCACCTACTTGCTCGGCGGCCTTCGGCCGCCTCGCAACTGACCGTTACTGCTAGGTAAGGGAGACTGACTGAACTCCACCGACTGGAGTTCACCTACTTGCTCGGCGGCCTTCGGCCGCCTCGCAATTGAGGGATGGCACGTTGGCGAGTCGCCACTTGCGACTCGCTGCCACTGGCGAGTGTAGCTGATTAATTTGAACAAATGTTTTTCGGAGTGTTGTCTTCACTGCCGCAGTCTTTTTTTGTTTGATTGTTTTTTTCATTTTCGATAGTATCGATTTTTTAAACCAAAAACAATCGAAAAAACGCCTACTTTGAGGCCCGATTTCTCGGGAACCGCTCAATCGAGCAGATAAAGCCGGAACACGTATATTTTTATTTTTAAAGAGCTTTCCAACGATACCCATGTCGAGGGGAAACGAGTTTAACACTTGGTGATGTTTCCTAGTTAGATTATTTTACCACACAGGCCAACTGACAGTTCCACCAGGTTTGCTGAAGTTTGTACGAGACTTGCTGAAGTTTTTGGTCAATGGCGTATTTGGCTAACTGAGGTCAAAACCGTTTGCTCTCCCCTTAGGGCGCTCAGTGACCAAATTTTTTCTAGTCAGTCTTTAAACAAATTGTCTTAGGTTATTTTACCACACAGGCCAACTGACAGTTCCACCAGGTTTGCTGAAGTTTGTACGAGACTTGCTGAAGTTTTTGGTCAATGGCGTATTTGGCTAACTGAGGTCAAAACCGTTTGCTCTCCCCTTAGGGCGCTCAGTGACCAAATTATTTCTTGTCAGTTTTTATACAAATTGTCTCTAGTTACTGAACACTTATACCCAACTGACAGTTCCACCAGGTTTGCTGAAGTTTGAACGAAACTTGCTGAAGTTTTTGGTCAATGGCGTATTTGGCTAACTGAGGTCAAAACCGTTTGCTCTCCCCTTAGGGCGCTCAGTGACCAAATTTTTTCTAGTCAGTCTTTAAACAAATTGTCTTAGGTTACTTTACCACACAGGCCAACTGTCAGTTCCACCAGGTTTGCTGAAGTTTGTACGAGACTTGCTGAAGTTTTCGGTCAACGCCCTTTTTGGCTAACTGAGGTAAAGGCCCGTTTTCTCTTACCTTTGGGCGCTCAGTGACAAAATTATTTCTAGTCAGTCTTTAAACAAATTGTCTTAGGTTATTTTACCACACAGGCCAACTGACAGTTCCACCAGGTTTGCTGAAGTTTGTACGAGACTTGCTGAAGTTTTCGGTCAACGCCCGTTTTGGCTAACTGAGGTAAAGGCCCGTTTTCTCTTACCTTTGGGCGCTCAGTGACAAAATTTTTTCTAGTCAGTCTTTAAACAAATTGTCTCTAGTTACCGAACACTACTACCCAACTAACAGTTCCACCAGGTTTGCTGAAGTTTGTACAAGACTTGCTGAAGTTTCCGGTCAATGTCGTATTTGGCTAACTGAGGTCAAAAATCGTTTTCTCTTACCTTAGGGCGCTCAGTGACCAAATTTTTTCTAGTCAGTCTTTAAACAAATTGTCGTAGGTTACTTTACCACACAGGCCAACTTACAGTTCCACCAGGTTTGCTGAAGTTTGTACGAGACTTGCTGAAGTTTTCGGTCAATGGCGTATTTGGCTAACTGAGGTCGAAAGCCGTTTTCTCTTACCTTTGGGCGCTCAGTGACCAAATTATTTCTTGTCAGTTTTTATACAAATTGTCTCTAGTTACTGAACACTTATACCCAACTGACAGTTCCACCAGGTTTGCTGAAGTTTGAACGAAACTTGCTGAAGTTTTTGGCTGAATCTGTATATGGGAAACTGAGGCCAAGAGCTGTTTTCTCTTACCTTTGGGCGCTCAGTGACAAAATTTTTTTTGTGTGCTATTAAATTAATTTGTTTCAGTTACCTAACACAACAGGCTAACTGACAGTTTTACTAGGTTTGCTGAAGTTTGTACGAGACTTGCTGAAGTTTTCGGTCAATGGCGTATTTGGCTAACTGAGGTCAAAAGCCGTTTTCTCTTACCTTTGGGCGCTCAGTGACAAAATTTTTTCTAGTCAGTCTTTAAACAAATTGTCTCTAGTAATTTAACACAACAGGCCAACTGTCAGTTCCACCAGGTTTGCTGAAGTTTGTACGAGACTTGCTGAAGTTTTCGGTCAACGCCCTTTTTGGCTAACTGAGGTAAAGGCCCGTTTGCTCTCCCCTTAGGGCGCTCAGTGACCAAATTTTTTCTAGTCAGTCTTTAAACAAATTGTCTTAGGTTACTTTACCACACAGGCCAACTGTCAGTTCCACCAGGTTTGCTGAAGTTTGTACGAGACTTGCTGAAGTTTTCGGTCAACGCCCTTTTTGGCTAACTGAGGTAAAGGCCCGTTTTCTCTTACCTTTGGGCGCTCAGTGACAAAATTTTTTTTGTGTGCTATTAAACTAATTTGTTTCAGTTACCTAACACAACAGGCTAACTGACAGTTTTACTAGGTTTGCTGAAGTTTGTACGAGACTTGCTGAAGTTTTCGGTCAATGGCGTATTTGGCTAACTGAGGTCAAAAGCCGTTTTCTCTTACCTTTGGGCGCTCAGTGACAAAATTTTTTCTAGTCAGTCTTTAAACAAATTGTCTCTAGTAATTTAACACAACAGGCTAACTGACAGTTTTACTAGGTTTGCTGAAGTTTAAACCAAACTTGCTGAAGTTTTTGGCTGAATCTGTATATGGGAAACTGAGGCCAAGAGCTGTTTTCTCTTACCTTAGGGCGCCCGTGACAAAATTTTTTCAAGTCAGTCTTTAAACAAATTGTCTTAGGTTACTTTACCACACAGGCCAACTGTCAGTTCCACCAGGTTTGCTGAAGTTTGTACGAGACTTGCTGAAGTTTTCGGTCAACGCCCTTTTTGGCTAACTGAGGTAAAGGCCCGTTTGCTCTCCCCTTAGGGCGCTCAGTGACCAAATTTTTTCTAGTCAGTCTTTAAACAAATTGTCTTAGGTTACTTTACCACACAGGCCAACTGTCAGTTCCACCAGGTTTGCTGAAGTTTGTACGAGACTTGCTGAAGTTTTCGGTCAACGCCTTTTTTGGCTAACTGAGGTCAAAACCGTTTGCTCTCCCCTTAGGGCGCTCAGTGACCAAATTTTTTCTAGTCATTCTTTAAACAAATTGTCTTAGGTTACTTTACCACACAGGCCAACTGACAGTTCCACCAGGTTTGCTGAAGTTTAAACCAAACTTGCTGAAGTTTTTGGCTGAATCTGTATATGGGAAACTGAGGCCAAGAGCCGTTTTCTCTTACCTTTGGGCGCTCAGTGACCAAATTTTTTCTAGTCAGTCTTTAAACAAATTGTCTTAGGTTACTTTACCACACAGGCTATCTGACAGTTCCACCAGGTTTGCTGAAGTTTGAACAAAACTTGCTGAAGTTTTTGGCTGAATCTGTATATGGGAAACTGAGGCCAAGAGCTGTTTTCTCTTACCTTAGGGCGCTCAGTGACAAAATTTTTTCAAGTCAGTCTTTAAACAAATTGTCTTAGGTTACTTTACCACACAGGCCAACTGTCAGTTCCACCAGGTTTGCTGAAGTTTGTACGAGACTTGCTGAAGTTTTCGGTCAACGCCCTTTTTGGCTAACTGAGGTAAAGGCCCGTTTTCTCTTACCTTTGGGCGCTCAGTGACAAAATTTTTTCTAGTCAGTCTTTAAACAAATTGTCTTAGGTTATTTTACCACACAGGCCAACTGACAGTTCCACCAGGTTTGCTGAAGTTTAAACCAAACTTGCTGAAGTTTTTGGCTGAATCTGTATATGGGAAACTGAGGCCAAGAGCCGTTTTCTCTTACCTTTGGGCGCTCAGTGACAAATTTTTTTTGTGTGCTATTAAACTAATTTGTTTCAGTTACCTAACACCACAGGCCAACTGACAGTTCCACCAGGTTTGCTGAAGTTTGTACGAGACTTGCTGAAGTTTTTGTCTGAATCTGTATATGGGAAACTGAGGTCAAAAATCGTTTTCTCTTACCTTTGGGCGCTCAGTGACAAAATTTTTTCTAGTCAGTCTTTAAACAAATTGTCTCTAGTAATTTAACACAACAGGCTAACTGACAGTTTTACTAGGTTTGCTGAAGTTTAAACCAAACTTGCTGAAGTTTTTGGCTGAATCTGTATATGGGAAACTGAGGCCAAGAGCTGTTTTCTCTTACCTTTGGGCGCTCAGTGACAAAATTTTTTCTAGGCATTCTTTAAACAAATTGTCTTACTAGGAAACATCACCAAGTGTTAAACTCGTATCCCCTCGACATGGGTATCGTTGGAAAGCTCTTTAAAAATAAAAATATACGTGTTCCGGCTTTATCTGCTCGATTGAGCGGTTCCCGAGAAATCGGGCCTCAAAGTAGGCGTTTTTTCGATTGTTTTTGGTTTAAAAAATCGATACTATCGAAAATGAAAAAAACAATCAAACAAAAAAAGACTGCGGCAGTGAAGACAACACTCCGAAAAACATTTGTTCAAATTAATCAGCTACACTCGCCAGTGGCAGCGAGTCGCAAGTGGCGACTCGCCAACGTGCCATCCCTCAATTGCGAGGCGGCCGAAGGCCGCCGAGCAAGTAGGTGAACTCCAGTCGGTGGAGTTCAGTCAGTCTCCCTTACCTAGCAGTAACGGTCAGTTGCGAGGCGGCCGAAGGCCGCCGAGCAAGTAGGTGAACTCCAGTGGGTGGAGTTCAGTCATCTCCCTTACCTAGCAGTAACGGGGAGTTGCTCGGCGGCCGAAGGCCGCCGAGCAAGTAGGTGAACTCCAGTCGGTGGAGTTCAGCCAATAACCAAATGCCATCCTTCCAACTTCAGTTAAACTGTTTGGGAATTTTCCTTTGACGTTGTTTGTGTTTCCATTTTTTTGTTGTTTTTCTCGCAATTGAGGTATGCTGTTAGGTTAGGTTATCTGCTGAACTTTTGTGGCTAAACTTTTCTGACAGGAGTGCACCTACTTGCTCGGCGGCCTTCGGCCGCCGAGCAACTGACCGTTACTGCTAGGTAAGGGAGACTGACTGAACTCCACCGACTGGAGTGCACCTACTTGCTCGGCGGCCTTCGGCCGCCGAGCAACTGACCGTTACTGCTAGGTAAGGGAGACTGACTGAACTCCACCGACTGGAGTTCACCTACTTGCTCGGCGGCCTTCGGCCGCCTCGCAACTGACCGTTACTGCTAGGTAAGGGAGACTGACTGAACTCCACCGACTGGAGTTCACCTACTTGCTCGGCGGCCTTCGGCCGCCTCGCAATTGAGGGATGGCACGTTGGCGAGTCGCCACTTGCGACTCGCTGCCACTGGCGAGTGTAGCTGATTAATTTGAACAAATGTTTTTCGGAGTGTTGTCTTCACTGCCGCAGTCTTTTTTTGTTTGATTGTTTTTTTCATTTTCGATAGTATCGATTTTTTAAACCAAAAACAATCGAAAAAACGCCTACTTTGAGGCCCGATTTCTCGGGAACCGCTCAATCGAGCAGATAAAGCCGGAACACGTATATTTTTATTTTTAAAGAGCTTTCCAACGATACCCATGTCGAGGGGAAACGAGTTTAACACTTGGTGATGTTTCCTAGTTAGATTATTTTACCACACAGGCCAACTGACAGTTCCACCAGGTTTGCTGAAGTTTGTACGAGACTTGCTGAAGTTTTTGGTCAATGGCGTATTTGGCTAACTGAGGTCAAAACCGTTTGCTCTCCCCTTAGGGCGCTCAGTGACCAAATTTTTTCTAGTCAGTCTTTAAACAAATTGTCTTAGGTTATTTTACCACACAGGCCAACTGACAGTTCCACCAGGTTTGCTGAAGTTTGTACGAGACTTGCTGAAGTTTTTGGTCAATGGCGTATTTGGCTAACTGAGGTCAAAACCGTTTGCTCTCCCCTTAGGGCGCTCAGTGACCAAATTATTTCTTGTCAGTTTTTATACAAATTGTCTCTAGTTACTGAACACTTATACCCAACTGACAGTTCCACCAGGTTTGCTGAAGTTTGAACGAAACTTGCTGAAGTTTTTGGTCAATGGCGTATTTGGCTAACTGAGGTCAAAACCGTTTGCTCTCCCCTTAGGGCGCTCAGTGACCAAATTTTTTCTAGTCAGTCTTTAAACAAATTGTCTTAGGTTACTTTACCACACAGGCCAACTGTCAGTTCCACCAGGTTTGCTGAAGTTTGTACGAGACTTGCTGAAGTTTTCGGTCAACGCCCTTTTTGGCTAACTGAGGTAAAGGCCCGTTTTCTCTTACCTTTGGGCGCTCAGTGACAAAATTATTTCTAGTCAGTCTTTAAACAAATTGTCTTAGGTTATTTTACCACACAGGCCAACTGACAGTTCCACCAGGTTTGCTGAAGTTTGTACGAGACTTGCTGAAGTTTTCGGTCAACGCCCGTTTTGGCTAACTGAGGTAAAGGCCCGTTTTCTCTTACCTTTGGGCGCTCAGTGACAAAATTTTTTCTAGTCAGTCTTTAAACAAATTGTCTCTAGTTACCGAACACTACTACCCAACTAACAGTTCCACCAGGTTTGCTGAAGTTTGTACAAGACTTGCTGAAGTTTCCGGTCAATGTCGTATTTGGCTAACTGAGGTCAAAAATCGTTTTCTCTTACCTTAGGGCGCTCAGTGACCAAATTTTTTCTAGTCAGTCTTTAAACAAATTGTCGTAGGTTACTTTACCACACAGGCCAACTTACAGTTCCACCAGGTTTGCTGAAGTTTGTACGAGACTTGCTGAAGTTTTCGGTCAATGGCGTATTTGGCTAACTGAGGTCGAAAGCCGTTTTCTCTTACCTTTGGGCGCTCAGTGACCAAATTATTTCTTGTCAGTTTTTATACAAATTGTCTCTAGTTACTGAACACTTATACCCAACTGACAGTTCCACCAGGTTTGCTGAAGTTTGAACGAAACTTGCTGAAGTTTTTGGCTGAATCTGTATATGGGAAACTGAGGCCAAGAGCTGTTTTCTCTTACCTTTGGGCGCTCAGTGACAAAATTTTTTTTGTGTGCTATTAAATTAATTTGTTTCAGTTACCTAACACAACAGGCTAACTGACAGTTTTACTAGGTTTGCTGAAGTTTGTACGAGACTTGCTGAAGTTTTCGGTCAATGGCGTATTTGGCTAACTGAGGTCAAAAGCCGTTTTCTCTTACCTTTGGGCGCTCAGTGACAAAATTTTTTCTAGTCAGTCTTTAAACAAATTGTCTCTAGTAATTTAACACAACAGGCCAACTGTCAGTTCCACCAGGTTTGCTGAAGTTTGTACGAGACTTGCTGAAGTTTTCGGTCAACGCCCTTTTTGGCTAACTGAGGTAAAGGCCCGTTTGCTCTCCCCTTAGGGCGCTCAGTGACCAAATTTTTTCTAGTCAGTCTTTAAACAAATTGTCTTAGGTTACTTTACCACACAGGCCAACTGTCAGTTCCACCAGGTTTGCTGAAGTTTGTACGAGACTTGCTGAAGTTTTCGGTCAACGCCCTTTTTGGCTAACTGAGGTAAAGGCCCGTTTTCTCTTACCTTTGGGCGCTCAGTGACAAAATTTTTTTTGTGTGCTATTAAACTAATTTGTTTCAGTTACCTAACACAACAGGCTAACTGACAGTTTTACTAGGTTTGCTG